>NC_135858.1:10420882-10723382 GCF_031162955.1 Sander vitreus
GCTCCATTGTTCCCTCCTCAATGTTTTTTTGTTGTGCGAGTGCCCAATTGCTGCATTTCTCCTGCCAGTCAAATGCACGCAGTCCAAGTCCATGCATTTGTTTGCACAATACATTTTGTAGGTGTTGTTCCATAAACAACGACAAAGGACTATCAAACTTTCAGGAACAAAAAAAATATCTTTTATCTATCTCTTAAACATCTTTTTTTTGGAAACATAATGCCACCAAATCATGTCAAGCACAAAGTCAATTTTAAATGAACATTATTTGCAGAACATTCACTCCCAATTGTCTTCTACTTGTCACACTACAATGTCTGCTGTTGTGGTTTGCAACTAAAACGACAGAGGGTGGTCACAGACAGGTGCACTAAAGGAAAAGTTCAACATTATGGGAAATAAGCTTATTGCAGCTGGTTAGCTTAGCTCAGCATAAAGACTGGAAGCCAGGTAAGAGAGCTAGCCTGGCTCTGTCCAAAAGTTAAAATAAATTAATTAATAAAAAAATAATAATAATAACTCACTGACCACCACCTTGAAAGCACACCAATTAACATCTTATGTTAAGTTTTTCATTTCATCTATAAAAATAAAATAACAGCCTGGTTTTGTGCACTATTTCGGTCACGTTCTGGAGTCTTTACTGGTCGTCTGGCAACGTCAGAGTGACGACTACACTTCAAGGAACCTGCTAGTAGGTGGATTTTATGTTTGGACCGAGCTAGCCGTTTCCCTCGGTCTTTGTGCTAAGCTAAGCTGTGTGTAGCCTTATACTTAAAAAGACATGACAGTCATATCAATATTCTCATCTCACCCTCGGCAAGCCAGAAAAGCTTGTTACCCAAAATGTTTTATGCTTTAATTTGTAAATTATTTAACATCTATCCACTTTTGGGATGTGATGTTATAATAATAACAATAATTTAAGCTCATTAAGTTCATAGTTTTGAACCAGGTCCTTCAGTATTTATATATAAGTAGCTCGTGATTGCCAAGTGTGCCAAATGTTACAGTCTACAGCTTTTGATTTTAATGTGATACATATTTAGAAAACTTGATCGGAACATCTCTAGTTCTTAAAAACTTAAAAAACAAACATGTACTTAAAAAAATCAAGAAATTTAGAATTTACAACGTTAATGGAGAACCTTTCTAATGTCAAATGCCTCTCCAGGTTTTTCCTCATGGCTTCTACTAAAGCCACTGGAGTGTTTCACAGAACTGAGACACCTCAAACGATTCGCCACATCTATTTTAGTTCACCCAGATTCGCTCTTTGCCCTTACGGTGTTGTCTAATGCATGATGTGCATCAACAAACACTTGTGCTTTGGCACAGGACAGCAGGTTGGCCTTCAACCTTTTTCGCAGCAGCTCCATGGTTGTACTCAATGGGCTGCTGTTCTAAAGTCTCCCACAAAATGAACTGATGATGGTCGAAGCAGCTGGGATGTTAACAATTATCTGACCACTGCCAAAAAAGCAGTTATGACTTAGGAGTCGCTAGAGATGTCGAAATGAGTGGCTAATATCACAGATGTTCAGCTGAATTAAGCCCTGAGCACCTTAACTGAGCCCTAAACACACACTCTCAGCAGCCAACACCTCACTGTGAATGTAAACTCACTCAGAAATGTCACCCTAAAAATGAGTGAACTCATCACTTCTATAATTATCAATCAGCTGGGCAAACGCCTTTCATCCCAGAGAAGGGGAAGAGGCAAGAAGTCTTAAAAGCATTTTATTAAACGTAATTTGACATCTTCAACTGTGTACATATGTGTCTAAAGCCCTTCTCTTGACAGCGGACAAGCTAAATATCTCCGGACGGCACAAAATAAAACTTCCGCACTTCCAGCAACGCTGCTTGAAAAAAAATCCTCTGGGAAACCGTGAGCCGCCATAACACTCCTGCATCATAGTGGTGTTTATTTGAAATATTAGACAGGAGTATGTTGGGTCCTTTCAAGCACAAACACAAATGATTAAAAAGAATTGTTAGTCACTTACTTGTTAACAATAATAGGAATTATATATAGGCTAGCAAATAATAACAATAAACCCACTATTAATTTCATTATCTTAATGCAGTGTAACTACTGTAGCATGTAAATAATGCACATAAAATACAAACGTGAGCAAGGGCGTTCAACAATAGCCATTATATCGAAGCAACAGCCACGTGCAACCTAGCTAGCAGGTGATGAACACAAACAATGAAAACACCAGCTAACAATGAACTGACAACATAAGTTATACAACTTACAGTTCTCAAGGACGCACACACACGCGATCTCCACTGGCTAGATATCCTCCTAACAGCAACAGTCTTTTTCCCTTTCTCTCATTTTTCCGCTGGGTGGCGCGCGTGCCCACTCGCGGTGTAAAGTGCGTGTCCGTGCTATTCTCCGACATGCATGAAAAACTTGCCATTACCTGTTTTACCTGTTTTCATACAGAAGTTTAGTTTGCTAAATATATCAAATTTCTTTAGTTGGATATTGGATGCGAAAAGAAGGAAATGGTTCTTCCATAACATTGCACTTTAGATGTGTGTGAATTTCCCACACCAGGATTCATTTATATAGTTCTATTTTATAGCGATCGATATCTGTTAAAAAAAATTTCTATGTTCTATGCAAAATGTAAAATGTTCTATTTAAGAAAAGATAGAAAATAAATATTTGTGTGTGCTGTAAAGTGGTTAGAAAAAATGAAATCAGAATCGGCTAAAATTGGTATCGGCAGGTCAAACTCAATGAAAACTCGGAAATCGGCCTAGAAAATTGTAATCGGTGCATCTCTAATGATAATCCTTTGTTATAGGGGTGGGAATCACAGGGTACCTCGCAATGCATGGCTCACAATACCGATAATATCACGGTACAGCAATTCTGCCATAATTAATATACAGCTAGACAATCCTATAATTGTCCTATAATGATCACGATCTCTGACCTAACTACAAAATGCCCGTGAAAAGGTTAAAGGAGAATTCCGGTCGATTTCAACACGCAGCTCTGTTGTTTGGAAATTTGGAGTGCTGTCAGTAGCAAGAAAAACTAAAACAATTGGTGCTGCCTACACCGTGTTATCCTCCTGCTAGCATTAGCACCCAACAGGCTTAAACTTTGGCCAAGTTTTAAATGTGTTTTTAACCTCTAAACATGCTCGAAATGTCATTACAAGTGCCTACCCATGTGCAGTGATTCCTCCGAGGGAACACAGCAAATTTGACTCGAATATTGGATTGTATGAGTTCGACAATCGACTAGTGTGAACTTGACCGGAAAACAGGAAATAAACAGAGGTATGTGCACTAGATGGATTAACACAATTTGTATCCCTTTCTGTCACATCTACTGCAGTCAGATTCACTGTGTTCACTCAAAAGGAATCACTGCACATGGGTAGGCACTTGTAATGACATTTCGAGCATGTTTAGAAGCTTAAAACACGTTTAAAACTTGCCCTGTTTAAGCCTGTTGGGTGCTGACGCTAGCAGGGGGATAACACGATGTAGGCAGCACCGATTGTTTTCATTTTTTTTGCTACTGCCAGCACTCCAAATTTCCAAACAACAGAGCTGCGTGTTCAAATTGACCGAAATTCTCCTTTAACTGCTGGTTTTCTCTCTTTATTCACTATTTATTAACAACTGTGAGACTGCAGTTCCAAACGGTTAGAAAACAGCACAATTATGCAGCACAAGTTGTTCAGTCTGTAAATTAAAATGACTGAACTATAAAGCAACTATGGGTTCAGACTTTGGACTTCGACATGGCTGGGGCTTCTGTTATTTTCCTCCAACTGCTGTCTGCCATCCCGTTGAAAACCTCTTTGGCTAGTTTCTTATGTTGAAGTTTCCCTCATTCATGTGTTGAGCGCCACCTCAAGGAGCCATGAAGAAGCGACAATGGGAGCAGGGAAATATATTCAGAGCGCCTTGTTTTATTAATACATTTGGTGCCAGCATATCGATTAGCGTAACGCACGAAGGAGGACAACAATATATTGCATATATAAAAGCAACTTGTTTGGTGTCGCAGTTTGTCTATCTTGTGTTTGTCTATCTTTTGTTTGTCTTTATGGTCCTCTTTTCCCACATCTGTCATCTATATGTCCTCAGTGACATTTACCCATAAGAGGTTTAGTAAATGGATGAATGGATGATGTTCCAGCATAGACGACAGTCACAGTCGTGACTGTGACTCAGTTGTTTGTCAGATTGTCTATGCTGTTGTCAGTCTGTTATTACCGTATTGCTCTGAATATAAGACGGTGTTTTTTTCCTAGGAAAAAAAAAAGAAAAGTCTGGAAAAAGTGGGGTCGTCTTATAATCGGGGTTTATCTTTCAGCTGTGCAAGTCGTAGAACGTAAGGGACGTCAGCTGTTTCAACAGCCAATAGAAAAGTCAGCTATACATTTAACTGTAAAAGTAAAATGATCGATAATCTATTTTATTTTAATGTTACAAACAGCTGAACAGAAAATACGTAATGATGGGATGCCCATTACCCATTACCAGAGCAGTCATTCAGCTTAAGGCCTTTGAAATATTTACGATTAATTTAAATGTGACACTTTTCATCTAAAAAGATATTGAAAATATTTAATTTAAAAAGATGTTAAAAACGACAGCCTACCTTGTTTTATTCAATGTGTTTTTATTAGAATTATTTTCAAATAAAATTTTCTTTATGAAAACAATATTTGGCTTTTATAAAGTATTTTTCCAAAAATGAGTCTTGAAAAAGGGGGGGTCATCTTATAATCAGGGTTGTCTTATATTCGGACCAATACGGTAAGAGCATGCATGCCTATCACAGACTGTAGTTTTTGTTTTATATCTGCTGTGTCCTTTGTTTGTGCCCAAGTTCTATACACTGGTGAACTTTGAACTACCTAAAAAGATGACACATGCAAATGACGCACCCTAAAGAGGCCTGTCTTTTTGGATTAAGACACAAAATGAGGATAAGTGGGAACCAGCTGTCCTGTGGGAGTTCAATGATGCATAAAGATTAATGAATCACCGCACTCAATGTGACCACAAGATCTCACAGTCTATGCTTCCGTCCTCCTGACTGTGGCTGCTGCAAACATGAGTTTTGTCCCTACAGCTACAGCCTGCAGGTAGTGAAAGAGAATGCAGATAAAATCATTCCAGGTCAGGCTCCTCTGTAAGGGGAGCTGGCTTCACTCTGCACAATATAAAGTGCGGAGTTCAGGGGTTTCATGCAGCTGCTCCTCTCATAATAGGAGAAGTCAGCCGAGTTGATTCACACACCTGGTAAGGATGTGCAACCTTTGAGGGGACGTCTAGCATGGCATACATTGAGAGGACCTCAGGGTAGAACCACATGCAAGTTGGTACTGGAGTCGTAGTTTGTGGAAGTTTTGGATATCACAATTGACAGGGAACGCTGTAACAAGACGATAAAGTTTTGTGTTCAACTTGCCGAAGCAACGGATCAGCTGGTAGCCTGATTAACTGGTGAACTTTTTCTAAATGCGTCTTTGTCTACTCTTGGATGCGGAAGATACAACGGAAAGTTTTTTTTAAACTAACTAAGATACAACAGAAAGTTTTTTTAAACTAACTTTGACTCAGATTTCATCATATATTCCTCTAATGTGGTTTGTTGACCGAAACTGAGCTCATGACGAGCTTTACAGCCACCTTTTGAATATCAAGTAAAAAAGAAAAAAAGGTTTAGGCTAAAATCTGTATCATCTATGACATTCTTTTATATATTTCAGCTAAACACATGCAGCCAACAAATAAGGAAAAATGTTTTGATTTGCCATTTGAAAAGGCCACTCGCAACCAGACAAAAAGGGCAGTAGCTTGTGTCCCCCGAACCCCCCAGCCCCCACTCCCATTCAGGGCTACTAACTCCATGTGAGTCTGGATATATCATAAACAACATAATACATGTGAGGTGACACATAGAAGTCACAGTGTCTGCAGGTATTCAGCTGGACCACTGAAGCCAAAAAGAAATTACAGTCTTACTCAAAAGATATACACCAACAGAAATAAATGTTCATAAACATCTCCGTGTCAGAACAATGCAGTGTGCAGTTCTTTCCCAAAAATACAAAGACGACCTGATACATTTTAGTTAGAGTTGCATAGTTAGAGTTTTTAGGGTATTTTCAATTCATCAGCACCACTGTGAATTAAAAGGGTACAAAGAATAAGCCATATAATACCCTAATTGGTCAATAGGCCACAGTTCCCTAGCTTTCCATTTAATTATCTGGAAGTCTATGGCGTATATAAAGAGGTGAGCAAACTGTGATGAGAAGAGGATAATTAGTAAAAGCAACCGCAAGCAACTAGTGAAGACAAATCTATAATCCTTGAGAATTAATTAATGCACTTGAAAGTCTACATCCGTTTCCTCCAGAGAGTTAACAAACCAAAATACACAATTACAAAAAAAGATGAGCCTCCATCTTTACCATCTAGGGTAAATTGTCATGTAGATGTAACTTAGCTGTCAATCAGTCCAATCTGTGCTCAATAATTAATGAGCTGCAACGTCACCACTGCATTGGAATACAAAGCAAAATAATACTGTATATAATGCTCATTTATAAATAAATATTGACAACATTCAAACATTCTCAGAGAAAATCTCCAAAAGTGGGACCAGTATTGGTTTCACACACAACACAGAAAAAAAGTTAACAAAATATAGTTCAGAGGCAAAATACCCATCTGAGGTACCAACAAGAAGGATATGACATGGTAGGATGTATGACAATATGTGGTTAGAGGATCTAAATGATTTAGGATGTAAAATGAACAGAGTGACAAAAAAATAACCCACAATAGATCCAGATCTCAACACCAGCTATTCTATGGAATGTAGCATGTGTTGTCCAGACAGCAGCCGTCATATGGCCGATCCCAACTAAGAACCTCCAACAACTAGGGGAATACACCATCTAATGAATTGACATGGATGAATCCAAATCCAGTAATTCATGTCATGTGCAGCAGCAGCAGGCTAAAAACATATTAGATATGCAGCAGAATCAGATAATCATTGACTTACAGTGGATGCATACAAAACACAAAAATGCAAGAATAGCATTTCACGCTCAGCAAAAAGGCATGGTATGGTGCACACAATCTCTTCTTATGATGCGTTACGTTGTGTGATAAGCAGAGCACCATTAGAACTTGGATATAAGCTTGGTAATGAGTGCAGGTTGAGTGTAGCAGCAGTGTAGAGCACAGCAAAGGAGACCTATTATGCATTTTCTGTCCTATCTAAATTATAATGTTACAATGTTAAATGTTCATATTAAACAAGGGCGAAGATTTATATAAATTAAGCAAACATATTCAAAAGAAATCCCTGTGAGCCAAAACCTCAGATTTCAAACTGTTCTGAAGGCTCTGGTTTCAACAGTTTTTTCTACTCTCAGCTCGTCATGACGTCATACAGAGCCAGATTATTGTATATGTCATCTGCTCCAGGAAGGCAGCTACTGCAGTGTTTACACTACATGTATTGCTATATATAGCTACATGCTAATGTCAGGGAGACCTGTAATCTTGGTTGCAGATGTTGTCATTTTCTCTGAACATATCCTGATGTCTAGTTTTTGGTTAAGAAGTCATTTTTGACAGTAGAAGTGGTGCTATACTCTATACAGTCCACTGCTAACTACATATAGCTACATGCCAACGCCAGGGAAAGCTGTAAATTTGGTTGCTGATGTTAACTTCTCCCCAATTTCTGATCACATTACTGCTGGAACATGTCCGGTTGTGTTATATTTGGAGATTTTTCATGGTATAAAGACCTGCAATATACTCTGTTGCAGTCAGTCAACGTACTGTACAGACACAGCACAGATCATGGATGTATAATAAGACCTGGATACAGAGTTCAAGGCAGAGCCCTGTTCATTCCTATGAAAGTTGCTCAGTGGTGCATGTAGCCCAAAAGGTTCAACTAATGTGTATAATATATTACCCAGATGGTCAGCACTGCTTCCTAACTATAGAGCAGTCGCAGTAGAGACAATAAATGATTAAATTGTTCAGCTATTCTAGACTGTCCAAATGTTATTGGACCAAATGGATCTTTCGCCATGTAAGTCTATGGGGAAGTCTTTTTGGGCCCCATGGCATCAAGTAACGGACACAGAAGTTGTAACTGTTTGGCTACTATGTCAAATTGGCGTCAAAGCCCAGCGCCCTTCATGGGGGCCTGGCACAGATGCGGAGACTCTGAGATCCAAAAACGCTGACCAATCAGAACAGACTTGACTTTTTTCGGGAGGGCTTAAAGCAGGGGTCTCCAACCTTTCTTCATCTGAGGGCTACTTTAAAAAAACTGAAGTGGCCAAGAGCTACTTGCATCACATATCACACATAAGCTGAATGAAGCTACCGTTTGTACATGTATGAAATTGGAATACCCAAATCTTATGAAAAATGTTAACTTCACATCAAGGTTCTAGACTATTTTACACTTCATATTATGGCCCACAAAGTTAGCTACATCACTGAAAATTCACATGGGTCCAAGAACATAAAGAAGAAAACGAACATGTTACACTTTTTATTATGGCCCACATAGTTAGCTACATCACTCAAAATATTCCCATCAGGGTCAGGGTCCAAAATATTACCACTTTACACTTCTTTTAGCCCACATAGTAAGCTACATCACTGAAAATTCACATTAGGGTCCAAGAACACAAAGAAGAAAACAAACATGTTACACTTGTTATTATGGCCCACATAGTTTACTGAAAATGTACATTAGGGTCCAAGAAAACGACTATTTTACACTTCTTATTATGGTCCACTTAGTTAGCTACATCACTTCTTTAAGCCTTAAAGGAAATAGGAATTTCTCCCATCTAGTGTTGAGATCATATATCTCAAGCAACACTCTCGTGCCACGCAGTTCAAAGTACGTATTACAGCTACGGTAGCCTTCACGCTTCAAAAAGCCGGTCTCTTGCCCTTTTCAATATCCTTTTTTTTCTGGGGGCGAAGAAGAAGACTCCTGTTCCTGAAATTTGGATTTTGAATACGTGTGGTCCTCCATGTTTCCTTCTTCAAACTTGCCGGGGCCGGGAAGCTACGATACTCAGCACCTGTGAGTTTATCATGTGACAGCGAAAACGCGAAAGGCGGAGCAGTATGTCCTGTATGTCCCTTACCGCCTAACGTATTTCAAGATGGTGCATGAATATGGAGAGTCTACCCCAGTTCATGCGAATGCAAATGTAAAATTTCATGCCAAAAGGAATACTTGGAATTGATGGTGGTGGTAAATATTCATGAAAAAGGACAAGTTTGTGAACGGGCAACACCGATTTTGGTGTATATCGGATTACTGGCACAGCAGTAGTCCGATATTTACTCAAGTGAAAGTAACAGTACCATAGTATAGAAGAACCCTGTGACAAGTAAAAGTCATGGATTTCAAATTTTGCTCAAGTAAAAGTAAAAAAAAGTATTTGCATCAAAATAAGTACCTAAAGTAAAAGTACTCATAATGCTGAATGGCCCATTTGAGAATAATGTATACTAGCCTACTGGATTATAATTATTGATGCATTAATGTGTACATAATTACTTTATATAGGTACTGCTGGGTAGCTTGTGAATCATCCCTCCATGATCAATAAGTCTCATTTTATCCTGTAATAATACATCTTAATTCATTTGTTGAATTTTCTTATTAATCTAAATCTGCAAAGTAACTAAAGTTATCAATTAAATGTAATGTGGCTTTAAAAAGTAAAATATTTGCATCTGAATTGTAGTGGAGCAGAAGTATAAAGTTGCATAACATAAAAATACTCAAAGTACAAGTGCCCTAAAATTTGTTACTTGAACGCTACTTTAATAAATATTTACTTTACGCCACAACTCAGCAGGCTTCACTCCATTATTTTAGCACTTGTGCAGTAGATGACAGCAGACAAGGTGGACACAGTGGCACACAAAAGGAAGTGGCATTTGGCACAAAGATATACATACATTATCTATTTTTCTAAAGAAATAAATGAGAAATTTAGAAGAGAATATGAGTCAAGAAGGACAATTTAACAGTCTCACAAGTCCACATTTTATGGAAAATTACATCCATTGTCTTATAAATGCAGAAAAATTAAAGGACTTATATAAAGCACCCAACAGATACAATTGTGAAGGCACAATATAGTGCTGTAGGAATGAGTCCTAAAAACCACATTTTCGGTTCCCTCGTCTCAAAGCCAATGTTTTTTTGAATGGGTTTTTGGTTAGATGCCTGAAATAAGGTCTGTGGTTAACACAACAAATCTTCAAATTTTGTTCTACGGCATAAAATACATCTGTAAATACCCCACTCATGACTTTTAAAGCTTTTAAGTGTCTTAAAAAAGGTGGTTGCTAACACTTCTGAAATCAGAAAGTGGTGTTTTACTTGAGAAGATTGTTTTGCTTTGTTTGCCAAAGAGCTTATTTTCTGCAATAATCCAAAATCCAATGGAAAAGCCCATTGGCTTTTTGTCAGGGGAACCTGGGCTATGATGACTTCCGGGTTGGCCTACAAAAATACGTCATCCCTGCAGCACTCTATACTTTAAGTACACAAAGCAAAAACCTTTATGCTGAAACCTTTCCTCTGACATAATAGATAATGCTGTGATTTGAGGCTCAGGTGAGCATGAGATTCAACAAAGAAACTAGTGGGTCAGCAAACAAGTCCAAAGATTTAAAAAAAAAAAAAATCTGGCTGATGGTCAAAAAACTAAGACAGGCAGCCTAGACAAGAAAATAGAGCAGCAAAATAACATACAGTAGACAACATAGCGAATAATTAACACTCACTGAAGACTATATATACTGGGGTCAGGGCTGTAGTCAAGTCCATGTTTGTCGAGTCCAAGACAAGTCCAAGACCAGGACTAGTCGAGATCAAGTCAAGACCGAGTCCAAAGAGGTTCAATGCCAAGTCAGGCACAAGTCCAAAAAAGTTCAAGTCCAAGTCAAGACCGAGTCCAAATGAGAGACAGTCAAGATCGTAGAAAGAAAGGGTCCAATGAGGCCATATTATTTACTTAAAATATAAGATGGAAATGTTTCCATTCTTGAACTTATTACTTGTCCTGAAGAATTCATAGTACAAAGTGCTTCACTGACATTGTGTCTGTGGCCAAAATGAAAATGATTGATACCTGATGATTGAGGTATATGATGCAGCCAGGTGTATACCAGGCGACCAAGCTCGATGCCCGTTCTAGATGGATTTTGAATTAAACTAATACCTGTTTTCTGAACGAGCGTGCTTCATCTATGGTTTTGTTTTGAAGGAGGAACTTACTTTAGAACAAAAGCATACTGTACTGGATTCGGTCGAGACCAACTAGAATATTTGGCGAGTCCAATGGCTGAGTCCGAGACAAGTCTGAGTCCAAATACCAACGAGTCCAAGACAAGTCTGAGACAACAGAAAAGTGTCTTGAGTCCGAGTCCGGACTCAAGTGCTACAACCCTGACTGGGGTAGACTGGCTGATGGAGAAATTGAGCAGGAAAATAGTTTGTTGTGGTAAGGACACGTGACATGCTGTAACTCTGTGTATCTGCCACCGTAAAGTGAGGCTGTAAGTGACACTTGACAGTGGATGGTGGAAGCGTTGCTGCCAACAGCTTAGGTGTTTTTTTTATGTACGTAATTGTAGAACCCAAAGGAAGTAATTTTTTTGGCTTTTGAATGAGTATAGAAAGAAAAAGAGAAGCCAGTCAAGAGAGGCTTATAATTATTTTCAGCTTAGCTGGGATCCTCTCTTCTGGCTTTGTGTAATGAAATACCTAATCAATAGTTGCAGGTGTTGTTGTTCTGTCTCCAGTGCTGGCATGTCACTCTGCATCATTCCACTTTATTGCACCTTTGCATTATTGATATTTTATGTTTTTGCAAAAGCACATGTCTGGTTTTAAAGGCAAATTCAGACATCAGTTTTAAATGTAAGAGCAATATATTGTCAAAACATTTGGCAACTGCACTTAAGGATCTGTGAATAATTGATTAAATTATCACATCAAAACATTATTCATGCAATGTATGTTGTAAGTCAAGCACATTCACATTATCTATCAGGTTCGAAATCTGTATTCTGAGACCTTGCATTTTACTTCTGGTCTTTATAGTTGGTTTCATTATAACTCATCATAACTGAGGACTTTCTTCTGACACTAGCATATTTATTCCTGTTAAAGTTTCTAAAGATTTGAAGAGGCTCGGAAATCTGTGTGCTGGTGTTATAATGTTGCAAACAAGTAAACCAAATAACTAAAGCCCCTATGATCTCCTTATGTATAATGTAGTTTATGATACTTAATCTTACATAATTGCATGACAACCTGTCACGCCCATAGGTTCTGTTTGATAGCACCTCTTCATGTAGCTGTCACTAAAGTATGGGTTAACATTGAGGAAGTACAGTACATTAGCTGTGATGATGGTTATTTAATCTGTGACCAATTTTCTGTGTGTATGCCGTCACAGTGACTTTAGTGTATCAGACAACACAGAAGTGAGTGTGACATCCCCGCTGAATATCCTGGTGCACGATTCCTAATCAGGACTTTATTATTTCCAGAAGAGATGGAATTGCATGACTGGGCAACCCAATTTCCAATTCTCTGACATGCCAGAGGACAATGTGTTGATGAAACATGCTCTTTCATTGTTTTCCTCTTCTCTGTCAGTCCTCATAAACAAGGCAGCTGCCAGGGTAGTTCAAATACAAGGTATACTTTTTACTAAGATAAGCAAAACAGAAGAAGAAAGAAAACAGGTCAGTTATATGATAAGAAAAACCACATCTGGTCTTAATCAATTTGGTTCAAAGTGGAGTCTTTGGTGCTGTTAGTGGGAAAGGTTGTGGTTGGATGTTGGCATCAGTGTCACGAGATGGATGCAGATTTCTATAAATGGAGGTGGGTTAATAAAAATTAGTGATTGGGAGAGAGAGGAATACAAAATAGCGTGAAAATATATTAAAGGCAGGGTTGGTAATGTTGAAAAGCTAGCAAGATTTGAAAATAGCACCTCTTCAAGGCTCCGTTCAACCCCTCCCCCACACACAGACGTGCACGAGCACTGCTGCTTCAGAGCAGAGCCAAGAAAGGACCGCAATTTTACTTTATGTCTCATTAACCGGTAAACAATCAGCTAATATTATCATATTGAATGTTAAAAACAAACAAATAATGTTAGCAATGCGGCGACAATGCACATTTAGCTCAGGCTTGTTCACAGGAGGGGTAGAGTGCAAGCAGCGGAGTAAGGAGGCATTTTATTGGTTCTTTCCAAGCGGACTGCAGGCAGTGATTGGTGGGCGTTTTTACAGGATTACAGCAGCTACATATGACAGATCTATTTATACTCCTTTCTCTAAACCCATATTTATTGCTGACCATTTAAAAAAAAGTGCATATTGGAAATATTACCAACCCTTCCTTTAACTGATATGGACCTAGAGAGGGTGACAGACCCTAAGACACAAAGCTGTTCCCAATATTTGGCTTGGCTAGAAGGAACCAAACCAATTCTTAAATGTAAAAAATATATAATTCTGTCTTAATTCCAATTGGCCTGAGTCGGTTTGTGACACAATTCACAATCTGGGTTATTATTAATCTTAGTTTTAGGATTATAAATTATGACACAGTAAAAGACATTTTTAATCCCCTGTCTCAACACTAAATTATTTATTTGTTATCTTTGGCCTACACTGCAGGTCACTGCGCAAAGGCAAAAGCATACACGACGCATGTGAAGAGTTGGTTCAGCTTTTAGATTAGTAACTGTCAGATGGAGATATACAAACACCTCACTGATGGTTATTGAACCAAATCAGTTTGATGGAAAAAGATTGTTGGTGTGCATGCATTCTGTAGTACTATGGCACTACTCAACCCATTTAGCCTCCTTATTCTTATGCTGAACAGCTATTTCCTATATAGATTCTTTCTATTTCTGTATTTATTGTTTTGCTTGTATATATGCACCATTCACCAAATCCCAGGTAGGTGTGTCTTACTGTGGCAATAAACCCTTTCCTGATTCTGATTATGGTGCTGCTTGATTGTCCATGATGTGTGCACACCAGGCTTTTACCTGCCTAAATACCAATGGACACCTTTTATAATTAGGAATGGGAAAAATGTAGATGCTGCAGAAAACAAAAATTGTTTTGGTGATCAACTTTAATTTATTTTCAGTCATAGTGTGTGTGTGTGTGTGTGTGTGTGTGTGTGTGTGTGTGTGTGTGTGTGTGTGTGTGTGTGTGTGTGTGTGTGTGTGTGTGTGTGTGTGTGTGTGTGTTAACCAGGGTGGGGCAGCAGCACTCAGCTAAGAACATCATCAGAAGGGAGATGTCTCCATCTTCTGGAGGTAAAATGTACTAACAGCTAGTAGGCTATGGAAGTGCCAACCATCCCTCAGGTGATCAGTGGTCTAATCAGGGTCAAACTGTGACGTTTTTTTTTAAATTTAATTATTTTATTTAAAGTAAGCAAGTAAAGTTTAGAAATAGTCTAATAATAAAGTCTTACCTTTACTTCCATCTCAAGCCTGGCTTAGGGTTTCTCATGGACCAGTGATACATTGATTTGATACATATGATTGATACATATGATTGATAGATATATATATATATACACACACACACACACATATACACACACACACATATATACATATACACACACATCTCTCTCTCTCTCTCTCTCTCTCTCTCAGGCTTGTGTAAAATTCAGAATTTCAGAATTGGCCTCCATTCAATTCATGAATTGGAATTTTAATTGAATTGACTCCGCCCCCACAGGAAGTTGAATTTCAATTGGTTTTGGAATGACAGAAAGTGGAACTAAATTCATGGCAATTCAAAGAAATTCCACACAGTCACACAACAGAAAGACTGTGTTGAATGTCACATACATTCAGTGTTAGGAAGGTTACTTTGGAAATGTAATTGCTTACTGTTATAAGTTACCCATTATCAAGTCAAGTCATCTTTGTCAATTTCTTCACATATACTAGACATGCAGAGGAATCGAAAGTTCGTTTCTCACCATCCTAAGGTGAAGAAGAAAAAATGCACAACAGCTAAGACAAGACATTCCTACCACAAGAGTAAAAAAAAGTGCTCAACAGATAAAAAAAAGAAAGAAACGGCAACAATATCACAAGACAAGATCACAAGACAAAAACACAAGAACGTCACAAGCAGCAAACATTGTTATATGATGTGGTCTGGTAGTGCAGAAAGGTGTGCAAATGCAACAGTGCAACAGGAGCAACTTCAGAGTCCAGAGGTTGTTGGGGGGGGCAGAGAGAGGGGGTAGAGAGGGGAGAGAGATCAGTTTCCTGACAGCCTGGTGGATAAAGCTGTTTGCTAGTCTGGTGGAGCGGGCACTGAGGCTTCTATATCTCCTCCCAGAGGGCAGGAGGCTGAGAAGACTGTGTGCAGGGTGGCTGTCGTTGCTCACAATCATGGTCGCTTTTCGGGTGAGGCGGGTGTTGTATATGTCTTGCAGGGAGGGGAGTGGGGCCCCAATGATCTTTACAGCTGTGTTCACTATGCACTGCAGGGCTTTTCTGTTGTAGTCAGTACAGTTCCCACCCCATACAGTGATGCAGCTGGTGACAATGCTCTCCATGGTGCCCCTGTAGAAAGTGCCCATGATGGGTGAGGGGGCTCTTGCTCGCTTGACTTTGCGGAGGAAAATAGAGGCGCCGCTGTGTTTTCTTTGCCAGTGATGCAGTGTTGATGGTCCAGGAGAGGTCCTCACTGATGTGCACCCCCAGGAATTTGGTGCTGCTCACCCTCTCCACAGCGGCACCACTGATTGATGCAGGAGGTTGTTGTCTTTCCACCATGTGGTCAGAAGGTCGACCTCCTTCCTGTAGTTGGTCTCATCATAATTGGTGATGAGACCCACCAGAGTTGTGTAGTCCGCAAACTTCACCATGTGATTTGTGCTGTAGGTTGGTGTGCAGCTGTGTTTCAGCAGGGTGAAGAGCAGGGGACTTGGGTGTCCAATCTATATACATTTGTAATCTGAAGTTGTAATTTATTTATTTATTTTTATTTAACCTTTATTTAACCAGGTAGGCCGTTGAGAACAGGTTCTCATTTGCAACGGTGACTTGGCCAAGAAAAGCTTAGGCGTGCTTTCAAGACAACAAATAGTTTCACATTCAATACAGTACAAGAACACAGAATACAATATGCTACATAAAGTGCAGAATAAGTGGGCAATTACAAATGCCGGCGCTTCTGAAACTTAAAAAGTCCAGTGTTGACCATCAAATTGTGTAGAAAAGAAGCTTACAAACAAATGTCCACCTCAAATTGTTTGGCAACCATTTTAAATATTGGTTAAAGTAAAGCATTCTGGGAAATGGAGTCATTATAATTTCCTGTTAATGTAATCTGTACAAGTAGTTCAAACTAATATAATTTATAGAATATGTAATGAAATCATGACATATATTGTAAAGTTTCATTGTTAAACACCACTTAAATTATGTATATGATTTTTTATTGAATTGCAATTCTGCTTCCTTTAATTCAAATTGTAATTCTAGATCCTGTTTTTGACATCAATTCAAATTCAAGAATTGAAATTTAGTCATTCTCAATTCAATTCTGAATTGTGCATAAGCCGTATGTATGTATGTATGTATGTATGTATGTATGTATGTCATAGACTGTATAATATTAACAGTCTATGATGTATGTATATAAAGTAATACATTATTAAAAAAAAACGTTCACCTTTGCCTTGGTCCTTGCGGCTGCGCGCTCAGCACTCGGTCTCTCAGATGTTTGAGAGCAGCAATGGCTCCAACAGAAGACATTGTCAAGTGGCAGACGAATCAAATAATCAAATATCTGCTTGAAGACGAGGACGAACATCAACATCGTTGTCTGTTAGATGCTGGATTGGAGGTTGACAGCGTAACAGCGAGCAACGGTTAGTTTGTTTTTGGAGTCTGTGTATGATATAGCTAATGCGATTGTGTGTGGAGAGAGAGAGAGAGAGAGAGAGAGAGAGAGAGTGTAACAGATGGAACTGTCTGTTCTCTTAATACATCCATGTATGTTATACATTATTTACCCAAGTCCAATTAACATTACATTTAAACAACACTTCATTAAGTGAACTTTCATTTTCATGTTTTCCCATAGTGCAGTCGGTAAGTAGCCTAACGTTAGTTAGCTAGCTACGTTACGGAAGCGCTTGCATTCACAAAAGAAAAAGAAGTTAGCTCGTAATAATGAGTTGTATCTCATAATAACGAGATCAGCTCTCGTTATTACGAGGAAAGTTAAGGTATAAATCGCCCCTAACCTAGCTATGCTTCACGATAAAACAGTGTAATCTGCCTTTATTTCCTTTTATTAGGGTTAGAGAGCGACTTCCAGCAGGGCGGACTGGGCTGTCCGTCTGAACAATGCTAAAGATTTGAGATGCATGCGCAGTGTTGTGATACTAATATTAACAATAGTTCCCAGTGTCTCATAAATAAAACCAGATTAAAGGCGACAGCGCCATCATTGCCCACTATCATAATCCTGTAGCCTAGGTTAGCGACGATATAGCCTAGGTTACCTTAACTTGTCTCGTAATTACGAGATCTTTTCTCATAATTATGGGATATAGTAACTAATTACGAGATAAGGTGTATCATTTGTTTTTGTTTTCTTTTGTGAATGCAGTGCAATTGGTGTTGTAAACTAGGTGGGCTGAGAACCCCCCCTCGGTTATGTCCCTTATAGGCAGGCTTAAAGTAAATACAGATATTTAGCCTGATGTTACTGACGGCTAAAACCTGACATTATGCATGCTTTTTCGGTTGTATTTTCAGATGAAAATTTTGACCCAGTTCAGATAGCTGATAAACTGAGGAGTGTGGCTGATGCCCTGAATGGTGACCCCCGGTTTCAATCTGCACTGACTGACCTGAAGAAGGCAGCAGCAAACGAGGTACATGCACTGAACATGCTTTTATATTATTTCTATAGGATACTTATTTTATAAACTTTTATTATTTTAGAGTTTTTACTATTTAACTGTACTTAATCATCTCCTTTAGCTGCTACAACACCTGCATTTTTCCCTCTGGGAATCAGTTAAGGCTTATCTTATTTTATGTGACTCCATCAATGGAATTTACAGGATCAGATGCTATGTACATTCTTTGACACTTATGGGTAGAGGAAGCACTTGGAGAGAATAGCTCCAACAGAATTTTGTTGTATCGCATACAATGATAATAAAGATCCATCTATCAATGTAGCAGACATTTCTGGCCACACACACACACACACACACACACACACACACACACTAATTTTTGTAGACTAATACTAGTTTTCTTACGGTTACTATTTGACTATGTTGTGCAAATGGGTTGAAATGTAGTTTAATTATTAATTGTCGGAATACTAGACATGTCAAAGATGAATTCATCCAAATAAAAAGGTTTTGAAGTGTCAATATTTTAATGGGGACAATCATGAGGGAAAATTTATTCTGTAAACGTGTGTCCAATGAAAGCTATTGACTCAATAGTTTTTCTTTGACTGACTTGACTCGATCACTGGTAGCTTAAATGCCATGAATTTTAAAATCTGTTTTTTTCTGAGATACATTTAGGTTTTGTATATTAAAAATAATTGTAAACGAGCACACAGTTTTAAAAGAGAACAAAACAAAACATTTGGAAATAGATCCATAGATAGATAGAATAGATCCTAACCCTAACCCTGAAAATGATAGCTGCAGTCAGGACTCACCTTTATATCTACTATGATGTCTTGATATTGAATTTCCTGTTCTATAATAATTTCTTGACCCCTGTCTCATCTCTGCCCAGGCCTTTGAAGAAGCATTTAGCCATAGCATGGAGACCTTGTGCCAGACTCAGGTCTCTCAGAGGGCTGAAGTGGCTTCAGAGATGCAGCTGATCAGGGCCTCGGTGGCCTTCGGGCTCTATGTTATTAAATCCTCCCCAGAGCTAAAATTAAAGGTCCAAAGTGCCATGATTGCATTCCTGGAAAGGCCAGGTGTGGTCTCATGGGTGACTAAGCAAGGTGGATGGGTAAGAATGTTTTTCTTTTATTTATTTTCTAAATTGTTGCACATCTTGCACAGGTCAGGACAGCTGGAAAACGACAATATAAAAGTAAAAGGAGACTTGAGAGGTTTCTGATGAGATTAATAAAATGTTAATTGTTGCAAGGGTCAAGGTTTTGAACCACTGCACCAGCCCTTTGCACCGGACGAGCGTTCATATTTATGACATCAATTTGTGTACACCAAACCCAGTGGTGCAAACATTGCACAAATAAAAATCACATCATTCCAGGAAGTTACCTTTCACATTGTGCCACCACAGACTTTTAAGTGCAAAATAACAGTTTTAAACAAGCAATCAACTTCTGACATAAGCAGAGAAAAGGATTTAGATTAGCTCTTTAATTCTTTAAGAAAAAACACTTTTGAGTTGATCATTTTTGGAGGTGTTTTTCCATCACTATAATACATGTCATGCAAGTTGAGTTTGTTTTCATTTAAAATAAACTATTCTTTATTCTAAGTGCTTCCTCTTCAATGTTTATATATGAAGCAATACTGCAGTGTGACCTTGACGCAAGTTGAATTCTTGTGATGTGAAACTGAATGCACTGAACTTATTTAACCGGCTGCATTAGGGCAGATTTGACTAGACCTTTCTGCTTCGACTCTACAGGAAATATTAGATATAGTACTTACTATAGTACAGTATAATACTGTAAGTAAACTCCATAGATAAAATGATTGTCACACCGTAACTTTCTAGGGTTGTAAATACCTGTCTTATAATGTTATGAACCACTGTGTGTTTTGCTGTCTGATAAGCCTTACTCATGGAGCTATTATTCAAAGTACATTTCCTGGATCACATTTCTTCATATCACCAGCCTGTTGCAACAGCTGTGTGTAAGCTTTAACTTAGCCTAGGTATAACGTGAATTATTACTAATTTATTCAATACTAAAATAAGAGAAAAGTTACAACACAACTCTTACAACTAACTAAATAGTTATACATACCCCTAGGGTAGGTGTAAATCATAAAATCCCACAGAATTATACTCTCTGATGGTAAAACAGCAGTTTTTTTGCCACACAGCATAATTTTTTTTTTTTTATCATTAATTGCATGTCATTTTGCAAAATCCTAATACAGAGAGTTGTGTGGAGCTGATAGTATTAATGAGCTAGCAACTCATTTGGCAATGGCTTGAATGTAACGGACGTTCATTAATATCAAAACGTTACGCACTAAAGCTTTAAAACAAGATTTATACCAGAGCTACAGCTGTACCCTTGCTTTTTTATCTGTAATTTTGTGTTTGTTTGGTTTGTTTCAGGACAAAGTGAAAGACGTTTGAGACGGAATCCTGCCATAACAGCCTCTGTAATGAATGCCTACCTGAACAACAATATTCCACCGGATGACCTTGTGGCGCCACGGTATCAGTCTGTAATCCGGCTGTTCAGGGTTCTGTTATCACGCAGGCAGACATCTAATCACACATTAAATCTCTTCTTTAGAATTTCAGTGCTTTCATACTTGAGTTTCTGTTTTATACAATCTGGTGCTAACTCCATGTTCTAGTGATGCAGTTTATGGGAGTTGATTAAAAGGACTGCAGCTGCCATTGAAATTGTTTCCTTCTCACTGACTTGCATTGGTTGATAAATAACTAAAATAGTCATCTAAAGTAGATTATTGTAAAGCAAACAAAACGATTTAAATAAGTCACTTTTATTCTCATAAATGAATTTTCATCAGACGACACTTCAATTGACAACATAATACTAATGGAGTTATTCTCCACCACGTCATGTTTTCTGAGTGATCAGTGGTGTAGGCTCCAATTTTGTGTATTTATTTTTCATGCATGTGGGTTCATCTATGGGGCTTCTGCATTTCTCACTAAATTTATTTAATATTAAAGCTGTAGGAGGCAGACTTAAAAAAAAAAAAAGAATTTTAAGTAGTGCAAGACCTCTTCCTATATGTAGCTCTGCCTCGCCCCTCTCTGTCTATCCCCTCCCATCAGACACGCACAGGCATGCAGCTGCATCATACAGTAACAGTTGCATGGACTAATCATATTTCATCCAGCTAGCATAGATGATTGGTGCTGCTTCCGCATTATGGGGCCCATAGACCATGCGCGCTACAGAACTCCGCTGGCCAGGCCGGCTACTTATCGTTTAGTGCTCCGCTAACTTGTGCGGCACTTTAAGACTTTCCAAAGGTTATCGGACCGAATGGATCAAATTCTGATAGTAAAACGAATAATTTCGCAGGGGTTGTGACTCTCAAAATAAATCTATCTACTGATTTACAGACGCCTCTTTCACCATGCAAGTCTTGGCCACTATGTCAAATTGGCTTCAAAGCTTGGCACACTTTTTGGGGGTCTGGAAAGAACGCGCATGTGCAAAAATCTCTCAAGACCACTTGAATTACAATATGCTGAAAGATTATGAATTTTTTAACCAACGATGCCAAAAATAAACTGCCTACCACAGCTTCAATTTAAATTATTTAATTTGGCTGATGTGTTTCTTTTTGCTTGCCTTCTACAATACAAATCAGTGCCAGAAAGACTCTTGCCATGTCATTGTTATTGTAATTTCTGCAGTGAAGGATTACGATTAAGCTGTTAATCCCGCTATGTTCACACTTTGGCATCCATATGTGTCTAAAATATGTGTACTGGATCAGAATGGCCTCTTTTGGGGGCTCAATCAAGCTGTGATTTCAATTACTCAAATGTGTTTTCTAATGCTTCCTTTTTCCACAAAATGTATACGGGTATTCTTATATGTCTAAGGCTATTATCCCTGATTTTCTTAAAGGGCTGCTAAATGTCTTAATCACATAATGTAATAATGAAATGAAATATTCAATCCCAAATGTACACATGCAATGGCATTGCTTTATACATGTTGGTTTAACTTAAAGTGGGACATATTTGGTATATTTGGAACCTTTGAGATCTTATATCTTGATAACAAGTTAAAGATGTGTTGGCTTGGACAGTGGTTGTACACACATGTGCAGGGTTGTGGGAACACAAAGTCCACTAAATCATTTAAATATGTTATAGGCAGCACGTTTTTTCGCAGCTTGTTAACTTGATTAAAAGGGCATCTTTTTTGTAATTTAATGATTTAAATAAAAATGTGAAACTTGAAAAATGATTTGTGAATTATGAAATTCTGGATATGACTGAGATATTATGCTTTTTTTCCATTTCATCACAAGCATGTTAGCATTTTATAAACAAAACTAATAAGTCAAATTCTCCATGGAAACGTGCTACAAAAAACAGAGACAAGCTTATTATCAAAGTCAAAACATGCCATTCAAAAGCCCTCCACAATTAACTGTTTGAGAGTAAGACTTGATCTTGTGTTTGTGAAGATGAAATTAGTTAGGAAATATGTTTTATCTATGGTTTTTATCTGATACTGACCACTGACAATCATGTGTTACATATCCATTAAATCTGTATTATTCAATACTGGATCACAGAAAAAAACATGTTGGTAGAAAAATATTTTGATGATAGGTTAAATTACATGGGGACTAAGTACTTTATAAGACTGACAAAGTACTTCATAAGACTGACAAAGCATGTCTTCATCAATTAGTTACACAAATAATATTAGATAAGGGAGTGTTGACATTGTTTTTTGTAGACTTGGTAGAACACAGACCTGAACTCTCTTTTCAACATGTAAGTAAAACTTTTCCTTCATCTTTAAGTTTTCTCTCCACAGGCCTGTGTTGCCTTATACATAGTTTCACTACTGCACAGTAACCAGCAGAGTGCAGCACTGACCACTTTCAATCACCAGATGTCAGTGTGAAATATGCCACCCATAGTGTATTGCTGAGATCTTTAGGTCCTCAGAGTTGCTGCAGTGGGGCCACCAAATTATTTTTCAATAGTTTAAAAAAAACATGAAATTAAAACATGTCTGAAACTATACATTAACATGAATTAAACATATTTGTAAATAAATCTTTAATTTTTTAATTTTTTATTTACACAACATTGATGATAGCCTTTTTGGCCTATAGGTAAGATAGCCATCCACAGATTTAGTTAAGCTTGAGGATTCACTGTGCCACATTAACATTAAAACATGATGTATAAATATGTGAATAAGTCAACAATTATTATTTTAGTAGCTTAGTATTGTATGCACCAGTAAAAAGGTATGTTTAAAGACTTGTCATGTATTTGAAGTATTACACAGCCATTGCATTCTTGGCCCGTAGCAGGTATTCACAACCACTCCCAAAGTCGAGATGTTTGCACAGCAACACCTCTCCCTGTGCTACTCTTTGGCAGTCTGCACCAACTTAACACTAACTCTGTGAGACATGGCGGGGGAGTTCTGGACCAGGCAAGCCACCAGGTAGGAAACCAGCTGGGGCAGGTCCACAGCTTAAGGCTTTACAAGGTACAGGGGAAAATCGTCTTTGCCCCTAGAAAGACATGCAATCTGTATTTAAAGGGTGGATAGTTCTAACAGACACTGAAGTCTGTGTTTCCATTTAAAAGTACCATAATCAGGGGGCTTCATTTAGAATAAGTATAAACACCTCATTTATATACAACAAAAACTGTCAAAAAGAGTTTATTTATACAATAACGCTTAAGTTCATTGCCATAAAAACATACCTGAACCTTGATAGCCTTCCTAGCATCAGCACCCCCTGTGTGTTTATTGTTCCCAAATGAATGAGATCCAGCAGACATTTTTGAATTGTAAAAGCAGGAAAATCACAAGTGGATCCAATAACATTAACGATGGCGCCCTCTGTTGCAGTGACACAATAAATGTTATCGGAGACACCTGTGGTTGACAAGTCAAACTGACTGCTGTGAAAAAACGTTTCATTATTCCCCTGTATACAAGTTTTATATATATAAAAGAAAGTTAAAAAACAAACATCTCATTAATGTCAATTTATAAGATCATGTGTAAAAGTATTTCATAATAGACACTGACGTTTTTGTATCATAAAGATGTCATACACTTTGAAGATTGTGTGATTTCAGGCTATACATAAACGTGACTTGACTTGTCTTTATCAGAGTGTGTTTGACAGAAAGAGTGAGCAACAGAGAAAGAGATATTTGATATATGATGTGTTGTTACAACCTACAAAGAACTTTGGTTGAATATTGAAACTACTCAATAATACCTGTAGTCAAATTCTTAGTTGGCGTCCATAAAAGCAACTTTATTATCTTTCTCTAGTTTTTGAGAGTATTTTCCAACAGTACATCAGTCAACATATACTGCATTGAAATAATGTTTACATTCAGCCAAGATTAAGACTCCGCTTTTTGTGTTGTGACTCCATAATTGACCTATTTATATTTATTCACCACATTAGCACGTACTGCTCTGAACCTCCAGCACTTCATTTTTGAACAGTGTCTACATGTACTCTATCTAAGCTATATATTATATTTTCATGTTTAATTTATCACACTGGTTCAGTCAAAATAAACAGAAACAGGACTTAAAGCCACAATGTGTAAAATAAAAAAAATGCCTGATGGCGCCCCCGAGTGGTAGTATAAAAAAGACACAGTGTTAGACATGTTCAACCCAACCCCCCACGCATAAATTGGTCTGATGAATGGGCAGAAAGCAACAAACAAACTTTGCACCAATTTTCTCATTTTTCTACAAAGAAAAATAATTGGAAATATGTTATATTTTGTACATGTCTTGTAGGCTATACAGCATATATCAAATTCTGCACATAGTGGCTTTAAAAGAATTTCACAGGATCACAAAGTGAGAAAGAATCACACGGAAACGTTATTACAAGAGCAGCATTGGAAATACAGTGAGTACACTAGTCTGGCGAAGACGTGTGTGTGTGTGTGTGTGTGTGTGTGTGTGTGTGTGTGTGTGTGTGTGTGTGTGTGTGTGTGTGTGTACTACTGTATATGTTGTAACACACAATGCAACAGAAGTTAATACAGAGATCAACAGGGTCACATTAACAGGCCTGTTTATTTGGTGGGAAAGCAACATGGTGGCCTCTCTGTTGACCTCCACAGAGACGTAAACTCTTGATGACATCCTCAGTAGCCTCAGTAGCCTAAATGGGTTCCATTCAGACCATAACATTAAGTCTTTTACTGTAAGATGTCAACAAGATTCAACAAGACATTTTCACCTGGCTATACCCAATGTTTAGATCTGTTGTGGTATTTATGCAAATTAGCACATACGTAATTAGATTATTAGATTGGATTATGGATTATGCACCGTTTGCCCATGTTAACAAACAATTTAAAAAAAACTTGTAATACATTTTTTGTTTGTCTTGATGTAAATAATCAACTCAGTAATTTTCATGGTGATATCTTTTGGGTTTTGATGCTTCCACTTGCTTGTATAGCATTAGGAATTTTAATCAGGGCTCACCATATGCTGGTACATTTGTTGCTTACCTTCCTGTCTCCATTTGTTATTAAAAAAAATCTAATGAGATGCTTGAAGGATTTCCCAATTTGCCTACTCAATCAACAGCTGTAAGAGGACGTGTCAGAGATAAACAGGTGTTGGCTTAGTGAGGTGAATTTTATACAGTATCTTCTAGTTACATACAGTACATATTATAATTGTCAGCAGTCCCATCTCAACATGTATTCATTCAAATTATCTTCTAAAACTCATTTTTAAGGGCAACACTTTATGACTTTATGTCAGCCCGTAACGGAAATGACAGAGAGGATGTGATGATGCTACATTGGTATACCTACTTCGGCACAAAGAATCGGGGGGGGGAATGTAAAATTGTGAAAACACCTGCTGGTAGTGGAAAGGGCCTGGTGGTGCATGTACAGGTAGAGGTACATTACAGGGTTAAAATGATTATCAACCAGATCTAATGAAGCTTATTGGACGGAGGAGCTCCAACATTCCTTAGATTCAGTCCTTTAGCTACAGCTATATAGTTACTAATAGGTAGCTCCACAGTTTTTGACCATTTTCCATGTCCACAAATATTTCAAGAGGAGCATTAAGTAGTTTTTTCTTTTAGCATGGCTGCTGTTTTCAGCTGCTACAACTACTAGCTAGTATCTGTCAGTCAAATGGTCTCAAAAACATAAAAAAAAAACATAACCTTCACATGCGCTGGATAGCACTACACATCTGTACGGGTCATCAGTCTAATGGGTTACAGTGCAACTGACATTAGCACAGTCAGACTACACGTTAATCGTACCAAAGATCCTGTGTTGTAATTCCAAATGGGTCAATTGGATATTTTTTTATTTTTATCCAGCCAGCATACAGTCCATCCTGTGTCCATCTCAGAGCACCCAGCTGGTTGCACAAACTTCCTGCTTTCCCACCACTGGTTTACCAGATTCACACTATTAACACAATGCACTTAGTTCCTATCATTACATGTCCTGTCCTTAAGGCCACATAACTAAGCATGTAAATGAGGCACATAATACAATGCTTAACTATTTGAGATTATTCACATAAAAAAGGCCATGAGTTTTAATTCAGAAAATACAATACAGCATACACTACTCTTGTACCGAATATGCTACAGATATACACTTAGTTATTCAAGTTCAACAGGTTGGTGTTGAAAATTGATGAGAAGCCCCTTATCTCATATGGCATAATCTTCATTTTGTCAGCCATTGGAAAAATAAAAAATCAGTCTTATTTAAATCAAAGTCTGATTTATAATGTCTCTATGCTCATTGGTCATTCTGCCCTCCTTAGAGTGTGCTGGACGGTCCACGATCGAGTTCCCTGATCTCTTTCATCCCTCTGACATGCTTCAATGCCATTAAGGCCGTTCTGACCAGTAATCCCTTGAGCATGAACATAAAGCCAGAGTCTTGTCCATTCTGTGAACCAGTGGAGTGAAACTTAACAGTTACACAGTAATCCAATTAGTTGCCAAAAGTCACACATCATCATCATCATCATTCTGCCTTAGCCTTCTCTCATGACTTTGTCCTCTCTGGCTCCCTCTTTGAGGAAGCCGACCCACTGGATCCTGACAAAGCATGTACTGTTTCCAGATTTTACGGAATGCCGTGCGGAATTTCTTAATACGGAAAGCGTACACAATGGGGTTGACGGCCGAGTTGCCATGGGTAAGGATGATGGCGATGTAAACAAGGAACATCGGCTTTTCACAGGCAGGGCAAAAGAGGGTGATGCAGTTCAGGATGTGAAGAGGGAGCCAGCTGACTGCAAAGAGGAAAAGAACAAGGGCGAGCGACTTGGCTAGCTTGAGCTCTTTGCCAAAGTAACGGCTGGGGTCTGTGTGGCTAGCTGTCACCTACAGAGAGATAAAGGAGAAGATTGTCAGCGTACACATTTAGCTTTAGTAGAGTCAGTTCACAGGATGTCTGTAGCAAATACAGCAATAGCAAAATAATTGTCTTTTATTTGCTGCATATCAAACAAAGCAACCACAAGACGACAAAGACCTCACCTTCTTGTTGAGCTGCTTGTGGATCATGTAGAAAATTTCAACATAGATGGCGAGCATGAGGAGCAGAGGGGGTAGCACCCAGCCAAAGAAGTTGAAGTAGACCATGTAGTCCATGCTGATGACTGTCTCAAACTCACAGGTAACCAAGAGGTCATCAGTGACCAGGGAACCATTGTCACGGAGAAACTGAAGGTTATTCCAGCCCAACATGGGCGTGAGGCCCACAATGATGGACACCAGCCAACACAATAACACTGCCGTGCCAGCTCGCCGAGGAGTCACCACCCGCTTGTAGCTATGGCAACAAGGGAGAAGATCTTGTTTTTAATTCAGTCCAATACAACATATAATTCACTGCAAGAGATTCACAACAAATACTTCCTTTGTGAAGCATTAATGTTAGAAATTATATTTTGGGGTGTTGTTTCAAAGCACTATGGCCGTGGTTACAATTGTCTTTTCAATGCGACTTTTGTGACTGGATGCGTCAGATCCAGATCCATGCCACCTTGCCATGTGGTCTGGCTGATCAGATCCAAATGCAAGCTAGATCCGATCTCGAACAGACTTAATAGTGAATGCGTCCTGTCATGATCGGGTGACAAAAGTGTAACCACGGCCGATGACACTTCTGTTCAACAAGAGTTGAAAATTAGGTACAGGATAATAGGAAAATATACTGGCTTATAGAGCAATATTTAGCTACAGTTAAGTTTGCTAACATTAGCTCACTTTTTGTAACCATAAGCTACAGGTCATACCAGACCATGTAATGCTGTGGCAGTGTGTTGAATTGAGCAGTTGAGTGGGTTGAAGTGTGTTATATTGAGCAGTTGTGCATTTTATTGCCTATGAATTAAATGTTCCATTTGTAAAAGAAAGAGTTATTTCTTCTTTCAAAAGTTAGACTACATATTAAGCCTGTAGTTTGTGGGGTTGTTTGATTGGACCGACTTGTATTATAAACTGTTTCAGTTATTTTGTCCTGTAATTCCCATTTCCATTTTTTTTTCTGTGTAGGATGGCAGCAGGTGACATAGATTCAGTTTGATCTTCTTTTCTGGAAATCACTGCTGTGTTCTCAGAAACAAATCAAACATAAAGCAGACACAAGCAAGACATCCCTGCTGTTCAGAAAACTGTGTTGTTGTGTGGTGTCTGCAGGTTTTTGGTCTAACAGGATGTCACTCATCCTGTCTCTCCCACACAATGGTCAGCTATTGGACAGGTCTGAATTAGTCATTGACGAGCAGACATGAAACATTCCTGTGGTAGAGTTGGTTGTTGATTTTTCTAATTCAACCTTTATGTCTAAAGAGTAAGTGCTGATTCAATCAGATGAAAGGGGTGGATAAATAAATTCTTAATAAATAAATCATTCTTACTCTCACACTCTCACTCTCTTACAGCACATGTGAAGCACATTTTTCTCTCTTCTTATCATGCCTGCTCCCTGGCTGACCTCGCTAACACTAACACAGAAACACACTGAGATGTGTGCCAGAGCTAAACAATAATAGTAATAATAATAATATAACTCTCCGTAGTCTTTGCCTTTCACTCTGTGTCACACAAAGCACACACAACCACTCAGGAGTTCAGTTAGCGTGAGGCAGACACAACACAGGAATTATGATAAACTCAAAGGATGTTTAAAGACAGTCAGGAGTAGGCATATGTGACAGTTTTTATCTCGACTTGTGTACTTTAACTCTCGCGTTAACTCTCTTTCCAGCTACTCGTAAAGCTCAGCGGTCTGTTTGCATACAGAGCAGCTGTCTGTGCTGCCAAATATTACTTTCTGGACTCAACTGTCCTCCATCTATCTCTGTTTTCCTGTGGGATTTCAATCCTCATCTCCCACCAGCTAAATCCCATCCTCCAGTGAAGCACACTAGCAATACATGGGCCATTTTCAAAGCTCACACACAGCACCCTTATCATGACAATGTGCTTCCAAACCACCGCTGCTATAAAAAGCAATCAGTGCCTTTTAAACTCTGTCACTCTAGAGTCCCAGGGATGGTTTAGGGATAGGGACTCAATTTCTGACTCACATTATCACTTAGCACAAGACAGTAAAATACAATTCACTGCTGTTTAAAATCTGATCATGTCCAGATGGGAGTATCTGGCTAAAATGGATCAGCGGTGAGAAGTAATTTTCTCAGATTTGTGACTCTTTAAAAGGTGTTTTCTTTGTGGGGGAGCACCAGATCACCTTTTTCTGCCTTTTTTTTAAATGACTGAATGTCTGTGATGAACACATATATATAATCATTACAGTACAATATTTTAACATCATACTCATACAAGTTGTCCTGTTTTTAATTTGAAAAGTGTGAGATATTTACTGTTCATTACCCTGTACCATCACTATATTCAGTACTGTGTGATGAAAAGTGCTGAGAAACCTTGCAGCACACTGATCAATAACAGTTAAGCCGATAATATTGAGATCATACTACACAATATTTTGTATTGTTCCATGTCACTCCAACCTTTGTTAATGTCCTCTGAGTGACAGAGTGCAGTGTGCATGTTTCTACGTGTGTTTGGTTCCAGCTTGAGAAATTATGCAATCCATCAACCAGCCACCATGAACCTATTGACCAATCATGCATCCTCTGTTCATTCTCATTGTCCAATTAACCAACTTGAAGTGGAAACTTGAGTTTTCAGTAAAATTATGGGTCAGATAAGAAGAGTGCTAACTGATAACATTCACAATTTAAAAATATGTTACCATGTAACAGAAATGTCAGTTTGTCAATATGTCAATGTCATATGTCAATAACATATATGACCTCCAATGCTTCTTTTCATTCAGGCTGTAAAACAGCTGGCGTCTGCACAGATGTAAAATTCAACAGCTCTTATATGTCTAAAATACATATTTAGACTTGAAGAATCATGTAAAAACAGTATCATTATTTTTAGAGGAAAATATTGAACAATCAGACGACCTGTGTTGTTCATTCATCTTGAGAAGAGGGCAGTTGATAATATAAGATTTTCTTTATATTACTTTGTTTCAGTTTACAGCTTATATTTGGGATATGTGATGGAGATGTATACTTAAGGGGTTAAAAAAATAAATACATGAATAATTAATGAATTAACGAGTCTAAATATAATTTGAATTTATATATAAAATGTCATTGCCTTGAAAATCACTAACTTTTATCCCTGCCACACTGTAGTTTCCAGTAGAGATCTTGCAGAGATGTCAATGCAGATTAATGTAACCCTAATGTTACTGTAAACTAACTAAAATGATTAGACACACTTTTAGCTACTCTATTTCTGGTTGGAGCTAAAATGATAACCCTGAATGACTGCTCTGGTGGTGTGCCCTTGGTCCGAGCAGCAGTCCAGACACAAAGGCAAATGAGACAAGATATTGGAAAAATTCACCTTTAGGCCTACCTCATGGGTATTTTCACTCTCAGATAGCGGTCGATGGCGATGGCCAGGAGCGCCAGGATTGAACTTTGAGTGAGGACGAGCACTGTGCAGGCGACCAGCAGGCAGCTGTAGAAGTGCGTCTGGAGTCCGATGCTGATGGTTATGGCGAGGGGGATGACAAGAGCACCGACCGCAATGTCAGCCAAGGCCAGGGAGACGATGAAACAAAACGTTGTATCTCTCAGAGAGCGGTTAATACGCACAGCCCAGACCACCATCACGTTACCGATGACCGACGACACGGCGATCACCACCTCCATCCCGATGTAGAGGGCTTTGGAGGAAGACAGACCCGAAGGCATGTTCACGGTTTCTCGGAGAGTGTGAGCTCAGCGGAGAAACAGCTTGAACACGTCGAGGGAGCTCCCTGTTTGAGTTTTATGGGCACCTGCTGAGACACCCCGACTTAGGTGTCGCATGTTTTATGCTCCCTCAGAGGTAGAGGTAGGCTACTGTCTGGTGCTCTCTAGTATTTTAGGGCCGGGTCCAGGACATCAGGCTGCGCGCAAGACGCAGGAGTTGTTCTCCATACGGTCCGAAGCGGCGATTCCTAGAATGAAGTGGCCCCTGCCGTCCTGCTGACGGAGGGACAGGACCGATACCGAATGAGTTACAGGTTTCCAACGCCCGGATTGACCGTGTGACTTTTCCTAATGTCAGGCATGTGTCAAAGGACTATAAACAGAATTAGTCGCAACTATAGTGTCATTTCTTGCTGAAACTGAGTCATTTGGATAATTGCGCCATCAGGCTACTCCAGCAGGGTTTATCTCCTATATTTTGGACATTATTTACTTGTTTATTTTCCTCGTGGTAAATGTTTCTTGTGAAATAATTCCAGTTTATGTCACCCAGTGAGTCCAGATTGTTATTAAAAGGCCATTATCTTTTTTCTGCAAAGTTACGTGTGACTGAAAGCTCGCCCTCTATGGGGGTGGACATAGACTACTGAGGAAGAGAATATCACATATTAATTCATGTTGCATGTGCATCGTATAGCCATTGTCAAAGATGCACTAAGTTAAAGCAATGCAAAATACACGGAATATTTCACATGCTTTCATCATTTAGACCATGAGTATAAAGGGGGATTTAACCACCACTTCTGTATATCCCTGATGCTTTTCCTCAGTGTGACTTGTTGCAGGCTCAAGTGAGATTGGGTACAAAGTATAAGCTTGTGAAGTTTGACACTGTGCACAGAAAGGAAACTGGGTACAAATGGGACAAATGGGTACATACTTTGTGTTGGATGGAGAGTTTCAAGTTGTATTATAGGGTCAACTGTACAATAAAATATTTGACAAGAGAACGGGTCAGCTCAGCAATAAAAGCATAGTCACCTTAATAAGAGCACTGGTCATATAACATAACATGACAATAAAATGTAAGATAAGATGATGGGATGGCATGAATAAAATATAGCACTGTATATTTATATTAAAAAATGAGGATTGTGTGTAACAGTAAGCAACAAGTTTATCCTACAGTATTGCACAAATGTAATGACAGAAAGGAAGGAGATATGAGAGAATTGAGTGAGATAAAAAGATAAATAAAAATATAGAGCTATGTACATACATGAAAAAGAGGAGTGTGTGTGGATCAATAACTCAATACTGGACAGCATCAGCTTGGTTTCAGTTAACAGCAGGACTCAGCTGGAAGACACACAAACAATATAGATGCAAATGAGACTGATAGACGTTGCACAGAGGCATGACTTTGCAAACACACGACACATGGGAAGCATAAAGACATACTGTTCACATAGATACTGTAGCACCTTCATCTGCATTGTATTTGATTGCAAATTGGACTGCAGTTTTTTTTAACCATCTTCTCTAATCTGGGTGGCAAAAACAGACCAATACTCTGACAACCTGTTTAGAGATAGACAATGATAATTGTCGAGGCCTCTTTCTCTCACCTTGACTACAGTGAAGGTCTGAGAATGATTCATGTCTGTCCTCATTCATTCGTCTGTACAGTAACTCCTCTCTGACTATCATCAATCCTTTTTCGGGAAAAACCAGGGACACTCAACTAATGGAAATACTGAGGCAAATGTTTGGTTTTTACTTTTAGAGCAACCTCTTGCAGATAAATAATTACTATATATAATACTACACTTTATTCCTAAGCTGGAAATAATTTCAAAAGGTAAAACCATAATAAGGTAATTGTTTGGCTCTATGATGTATAAGAATGGGCAATTTTGGTAAAGGTGTCCTCGCACTTTTTCACCATCAAAAGGGCACGCACGTCACATCCCGGACCCGTCACTAAGGCTGTGCTTGTATTTTCAGTTTCTGTTATTTTCAGTGTCTGTCATTTCTATTTCCTGTTTTATTTCTCTTCACTTCCCACCCTTGTGTGCTTCCCACCTTTGTTGATTACCTTCCCCGCCCAGGTTCACATGTCCCCTCTTGTGTATTAAGTCTAGTCTCCCCCTTTGTTCTAGCTCGTCTTGTCTGTTCAGTTGCTTTTCAAGTCTTTTGTTTCATATGTTTGGCTCGTTCTCTTTGGACTTTAGTTTTTTTGCTTTTGTGGCCACAGCTCATTCATCTACACCGGCGCCTCTTTATAGCTACCTTTCTGTGGCAGGTAAAAAAGAATTGAAACTTTTGTCATTGTCAGAGTCGTACATTCGGGTCTATTCCTACTGTTACCAGGAAAGTGTGATAAAGAAGTTGGCTGAATTGGTGGTAATAAGCCCAGGATACGTCTCATATTGGCTCAATATAAGCCAATTGTCTACTCTTTTGCTGTCCTTCTCTTTGTGTGTATATATACTGTATGTGTGTGCTTATCAGTTGTCTATGTGTATGACTTACTTTAAAGGGGTGATAGAATGCAAAACCGATTTTACCTTGTCATAGTTGAATAACAACAGTTCGGTGGGTAAATAGGACATACATAGAAGCTCAAAATCCCATTGATAACCCTATCCTCTGCAAATCTCATGTTTTGAAACTGCTGCTGAAAACGGGCGAATCTCAACCATGGATGTATTAAGAGAACGATCTCAACAAAGCTGGAAGCTGACGTCAGCATCCCAACTCCTAGTCTTTGTCACGCCCCAACATTTGCATAGGCTACACCACTGACCTGAGGTCAGCTTAGTCTTCTGAATCTAGCTAGGTCATGCAGATCTCCAGAGCATGCAACCAGTCACAGCAGGAAACTCTCATAGAGCAGGCTCTTCTAAGGAGCAATTCCTTACTCAATGACACAAAACCTCTTTACCACAGTAAAATAGATACAGTACCTCAGTACCACAAATCTCTGTAAAGCCCTGGTAGAGGAGATAGTAGAGATAGCGAGAGGGAAGGAACATCTGGCGCATCTCTGTCAGGCTTTATCCCAGCAATATACAACCAATGAGCCACACTATTTCAGAGATTGACTCGTCCACAGTATCTGTGTAAAAGAGACAGAAACCTTGGTGGAAATAAAAAAAAGAAATAAAAAAAAGACTCCTGTTCATAATGATGTTGATCTAAGCTATTACTGTGCCCTATGCATTATGTTTATGTGTTATTGATACATCTGATGGGACATAAGAAGAAAGGATCAAAACTGAACTCAACTGAATAGAAACACCCAATAATGTGACTTTCTGATGAAGTCTAAAGAGTCACTTGACCCAGCAGACCTGCTCTGTTGGTTGCTTTAGTAAACTTAAATAAGTAAGACTGGTTTTGTGTTACTACAGTTTATAATTTCAAACAGCTGATAGTTTTCATCACCTGTTTTCTATGCAGATCAAAAGATATTTTATCTGAAATCAACTTTTTTCTCTCTTGTCTTTCCAAGAGATGAACCTTCACAGGCCTGCTGGATGTTTTCCAGCTTGCATTGGGGTTCATTGTGTTGACTCCGTGCGGTGGCTGTTGAAGCATGACAATTTAGGGAGAGAACGTGCAGCTCTTCATCAACCCTCTCCAGCCCTGCGTAAATGGAGGGAATTGTTCAAACACTTTACTGCGGATTTAACAGAATGTGAGCTGAAAGTTGAAACTTGTAATCTGTGCAACGACTAAAATTGGTGTTCCTCTCATCATGGTGACTGAAGGTTTCAAGCAGTAGACGACAGTGTTGACATTTTCACTCGATTTTACTTTAGAGTGAATAAAGCTTTAAAAGGAGTGTGGTATGTGGAGATCAGACAAAAAACAAATGTCTCATCCCCAAATGAATAAACAACTAAATGGAATTCAGAGAAAGCTTGACAAAGATTAATGTGCAATAGGCAAATGTTTGCAGATTTATCTAAATCAAAACAAAAGAGTTTGAGATATCCATAGTCACAAACAAGCATTACAATGTGGTACTATGACAGTTGTTTATATGATATTATTATTATTACTATTATTATTATTACTATTAATAATAATATAATTATGAATATTGATATATCAGTGTAGAAAACTATGATAATGAGGTTACAGTTTTTTTTATCTGCCCGCACACATTAGTGCAACACAATATACTGGAAAGTTTTAATGGCTTGTCTTTGTTTATTGCATCACCAAGTAATGGTCTTATCAACTTTAAAGGGTAACTACTAACTACTTTTTCAACCTGGACCCTATTTTCCTATGTTTTTGTGTCTAAGTGACTGATGGGAACAATAATCTTTGACAATGGCCCAGTATTAAGCAAGACTGCTGCTGTCAGGAGTCAGCGAAACAAGCTACAATGTAAGTTATTATGGCAATTGCGCAGCTTGTATTTATGTTCCCGAAAGATGTGTTTATGTTTTAAAAAAAGGATCTCACTCTTTAACAGAAAGGTCGACCTCCTTAGAAATCCTTTCCATGATGTTGTCAGACACTTAGAATAATAACCTGAGCCTGTCAGTGGCAAAAACGGCACTTTTAGTGGACGAAATTGACGATGCACATTTGCCCTATAGGGTTACATTGCAGCTCGGTCTGCGTCGGTCACTCGTCAATTCTCGCTTAAAACTGGACCAATTTCGAAGATTGTTGTTCAAATCAATCACTTACAAACAAAAACATAGGAAAATAGGGGTTGAAAGGTTGAAAAAAAACCAAATTACCCTTTAACAGCTGGCATGAAGACGAGCGCTAGAGTGCTAAGTCACTGTTTATTTAGTCACGATACAAACCTAATTGTTGTTATTTATTACATTTCTATTCAAATAACTTATGACTTGTGTTTTGAGGAAGCTGGTTGCATGTTTTGCAAAATACCACACCACACAACTACTTCCTGTGTTCACAGTAATCTTTCACAACTTTTTCCTCCCGTGTAAACCTACAGTTTACCTTACATCATCCGCAGTCACCTCCATTCCCAAAAAAACACTCCACCCCCATCTTTCTCACATCGGTCATAAAGCCTTCAAAGTTCGTTCTGTCCCATTTTAAGACTGTGCACAACGCTAATTGGTTTAGATACAGAGTCCTGAATCTCCGAAAGCCCCTGGAGCTTGTTTGCACATTTGAGTCTAGTATTTAACACAACCATTCCTTAAAAAAAATCAATGTACAAGTTTTTGTGTATAATCCATCATCGAGATGTGTGGTGTCTCAGCATGTGCCATGATGTCTGCGGTAAATGACCTGTGACTTTTGCATATACAATTTATATATGTATGTGTTTATATTAACCTGCCCAAAACTTATGTGAAGTTGAATAAATTAACAAAAATAAATGTATTACGGGCGCCTGGTAGAGCGCACGCCCATATACAGAGGCTTAGTCCTCGCTGCAGCGGCCGCAGGTTCAGTTTCGACCTGCATGTCATTCCCCCTCTCTCTCCCCTTTCATGTCCAACCTGTCCTATCAAATAAAAGGCCTGAAAATGCCACACACAAAGAAAATCTAAAAATAAATGTATTATTCTCTCATTTCCCTGGAAGGGTTTATTAAATGAAAAATATTGTTCCCGGAATGGAATAGTAAATCTGAATGTGGGTTTATCATAGTTTATGGCCTCAGTGTTAAGAAAGGGCTGGATGTTTGTTTTGTTTGTTTGTTTGTTTGTTTGTGTGTGTGTGTGCATTTTTGAAATATGTATGGTATTGTGTATGTGGTGCAATGTATTTGTTTAGGTCAAATGTTGTACAGAAGGGGTCAGACTTCCACTTTTTTTTTACAGTATTTATTTAATTTCACATACAGTATTTACAGTAAGGTAACAATCTATAAATATATAAATGATTGAAAATCCATTTTTTGCCCTTGGAAACAGCATTAAGCAGAGCGCCAACCTGGACGAGAAGTCCTTAAAGAACCAAGAAAATCTGTAATTATACAATTCTTTGACAACTCCATCACTGTTTTTGCCACCCTTATTCATTGATATATCTTCTCTCCCTGGTGTCTGCCTTCTGACCCGCTCATTATTAATACGACCCGCCTTCTTGAATCAATGACAAATGACAACTTTCTACCATGACGTTGGTCTCTTGTGATTGCCTGTTGTTTTCTTGGCCTTGGGAGGGGGCGGGGGGGCAGGTTTGACTCACCTGCAGGACTGGACTCTGTATCACCCTTGCGACACAACGTTTTCCCGTGAGGCTGGTAGTGATAGCAGCTGTAGGCCACTTCAGGCTTTGGCCAGCTCTCACTTCTCTTGATGAAAGCAGCTCAGGATTCATTTTATGGGTAAAAGATGGATGGAAAAGTGCCCAAAACAACAAATTAAAGAGTTCACACTCTCAGGATCATCGTGGCATGGCTCCACTTAACCTGTGTGCGCTACTGGCATCTCCCAGGTGTTTCACATCAGTGGGTAATGAGCCAAACCCCTGTGTGACTTCAGTTCTGACCCTCCAATGTCTTCCTACACAGTACGCACTTCCTATTCGCTGACTTATCATAGCAGATTCTTGTGTATCATCAAGGTGTTGTTCTTCAAAAAGTCAACATATTACCACTCCTCTTTTCATATTTTTTAATTATCATTTTACTGCATGACTTCTTCATGAAAAGAGAGCTTGCCAGTTCTTTCAGCCACTGACTGAATGTTTTTACATCACTTGTTGACTTTTTTCCCATTCCTTAAATTAGACACATTAAGACACCTACCTTATAAAGTCATAGGAAGATCATGACCAAACAAATTTACCACTTTTTGTTCCAAAAATCAAATCGCGCTAGATGACAGTAACTTCTAGAAAATTGCATTTTTGACTTTAGAGTATTCCAGAGGGACACATTTCGGTCTCTTGTGGCTATGTTAACATCCTTTACAGAGTCGTGTTTCCACCCACTTGTTGTCTGAAATTCTGTTGGAAGTAACTTATCTTTGAGTGACTAGTGTGAGATAATACAGAGAAACAATAACTAGCTCGTACTGTACCAATCCATAGCACCATATCCAGTATCAAACACATACATAATAGGCACAGTATGTACTCACTGTCAAAACAGATGCACTATTATGTTCTGTGATTCAGCACGTGTGTATCAACTGTGGCATTTACTAACCTCTTCTCAAGAAATTCAATGAGGTTTTACTGCATCAGCTGATGACGTACATTAGTATAAACAAACCAGAAAATCTGATAACCTCAAGAGGAACACACCAAAGGTCTGTCCTTATTTGGTAGCACCTCTTTTCACTTTTTCCATTCTTTAGCATGCCGACACATGAAAAACAACTTAAGATGTTATTTATCGTCTCTGTTGCACTTCATATATCAAAGGAGAGGAGTGAGAGAGCAGGTAGAAGCATCAAGCTGGAATAAAGTGAAGATGGAGCGGAGATTGAAAATGTCAGTGATGGTAAGAGTGGATTGGTTCAGGGCAGAGTGAAGGGATCAGTAGTCATGTTTCCATCTAATTGTCAAGCGAATTTTAAGCAAACTCTTAAAATGTCGCAAAAAAGAAAATGAAGCGTTTCCATCAACTGGTTTAGAGCGAATAAACTAGACTACGCAAAGCGTAGCTTCGTCACAAGTTGACGTTACGCACAGCTGTAGATTGCAAACCGGCTTGCTAAATCAAAGAGAGAAGATGAAGCTAAGCTCCTTGGCTAAATGGAGAGAGGTAGAATTGTACAAGTTGGCCACCTGTGCAGAATACAACGTTGTTTGTGGTTTGATGTCAGTAAGACAACCGTACACCGCTGTGTATACGCAGTGGCAGCGCCAAATGATTCAAGCTGTTGAACCAATTCATCAATTTACCCGACGTGGCTGAGGCACAGGCAATAGCACACCGCAATTCCACTACGCACCTTGTGCCATAACCAGTGCTACTTCTGCTACTTGGGCGGAGTGATATGCTTGCAGTACCTGAGAAGCCCCGAGCAGAGAGTAGAAATGCTTCGCCTTTCTGAGAATATAGTTCCCAGTTTGTATACGGTTAGAAGATGGCTGTGTCTCATGTGACGTTGTTATTTTACTAACTCTGGGGGTTACGGTGAATAAGCTAAAGTCCCAATAAGTCGGCGTGTTCCTTTAAGTTTAGGTAAAATTAGGAAAAAAATACTTAGTTAGTAGGTTAGTAAAACATCAGGGATTGACTTAAAATGAGTAGCGTAAAACTAAGAAAATGAGCATGTAATGTGAGGTCCTTATGAGCTGCTTGCGTAATCGACCCATAATGGTCGTTTTCTGCGTGAGGACAGGCTCAATGTAGACTGGGCCACTCTATTAGGTGCATCTGTATGATCTAATGAATCCGAATCAGAATCAGAAAAGGATAAGTAAGTAAGTGCCTTGGTGAATGGTGCAAACATAAACATATTAAAAGGAGATAAACAATAAATGTAGAAAGAAATGACAACATAAATGAACAAATACGTACAATGCAATACAACTGTTCTGCCATTAAGACTTTGATGTTGACACTCATAGAGGTGTAAATAAAATGATATGTTTTAGCATTGAGGTCATAGTTAGTGGTGATGTTTATTATATTCACAGGTGTTTCTAATATGCCTCCCCTATTGTGGTGTGTATTTGAACTGCAGCATCGAAGGCAGAAGACGAAAGGGTTCACATAAATATATTCATAAATGTTTCATAGTTCAATTTTAGTCCCCACTTCAAATGAGGCTCTAAAGAACTGTTTGGTAAGATTTCCCATAACTCTAACACTACGCTTGTGATGATGATTGGAAATGTTTGGCAAACATAACATGGGGGAGAGGTAAGGAAACTTGTCACGGTTTCAGAACAGGCAGCAGTAATAATGTTTGTTAAACCGTCTTAGTTTAGCATGTTAGCATGCTTTTAAGTTACATAAATGTTGACATTTTCATGGCAGTTCATCCAATAGGCCTAGTTGTTGAGATATTTCACTCAAAACTATATTTGTCAACCTTGTGGTGGCACTAACAGAAAAGTCAGGGGACCTCCAAAGTCATCATCTGGAAACCATGAACGCCTGTACAAAATGTTCTGCCAATGCATCTTTTAGATGTTAAGAGATTTTACTAAGTGAAGACTGACCCGCTGGTGGCGCTGGATCAGGGGATCACCAACTTCTAATAGTTGTTGAGACATTTCACTAACAACCAAAAATGTCAATCTCATTGTGGTCCTAAAGGAAAAGTCAGTAGGAGTCATCCTCTGAGGACAATGAATGCGAAATTTCAAGCCAAATAGTTGTAAAGATTTTTCAGTATGTATTAGTTAGTTTTCATGAGTTCAAAACCACCAGCTGACTGTGGTCTTAATGTGTTTGCATGTCCTCCCTCTGTCAGGTGCTTCGTTTTCCTCCCACTGTCCAAAGATATGCGGTTTAGACATACTGAAAACTCTTAATCACCTGTAGGTGTGAATGTGTTTGTCTGTTTATGTTTGTGTTAGCCTTGTGAGGGATAGGCAACCTGTCCAAAGCATGTTGGGATGGACTCAAAATACAGGTCATTTCATGTCTCACGTCCTGGCAAACAACATACATTTTTGAGCCATGCAGTGTTTACAGTATCTCTTTCAGCAGATGTGGAGCACAATAATGAGTAAACATTTCCTGAGTGTGTTTGTCTCATATCTTCTTTCAAACCTGTCTCCTTTAATATACTACTAATTTGTTTTGCACAGAATGTTTTGAAGAGACTGGGTGGCATTACCAGAGAGGCAGTCAATGATTTAAGACAGAGCGGCTGGTCAGCCGCCAGGAGCTGGGACTAGTTACTGTATTTCTCATTTGTAAAATTGGAATAGCTTGAACAAATAATAAATATAATCTGATGTAACTAGTCATGTATTTCAAGGGATATGTAAATAGTTAGCTCTGAGTCAAGGTTGTGGTGTCCAGTCTGACTGACATTCACCATCGGCCTTTCTGGGCCATGAAGCTAATGCTTTGGATCAACGGTCTGTGAAAAGGGAATCTTTAAATCCCTCTAAATCTGTTTTCACTCATTTAGTGAATACCTCCTGAGAAGAGAAGAAATATAAACACACACATCTGTTCATTATCATTGTTCAAATACTTGTCACAGAAACGCATCCATGTTAGAATCTGAGGAAGAAATGAGTGTCTGACATTTTAAAACGCATTTTTCTTTGCTGTACTGTGTAAGATATTTAATTTAATTACATTATCTCTGTATCTAAGCATTCAGATACTGATTTTGTTTAGTGAAATATGTCCTCATAACTTGTTCTGTCTTCTTTACTATTACATAAACTACTAGTACGGTCTCCTCATTGCTTTTGTAATTTATGTAATCTGATTTGGTATATATATATGTATATTATTTGGTATATATAACATAAACACGTGAATAGATACATTTATTGTCTATGTTATTTGAAATAAGGTACATTTTCTCACAATATGGTAAGCATCCCATGTGTTAATGTTGCATAAAGCCTAATTTTTGCCTGAGTTATTTAAAGTCAGCCTGTTGCACAGCCACTCTGACAGAGCCAAGCATTAGTCGGACAGCTGAACCCTCACCTGTCAGTTCTTCTCCCGGTGAGAATGTGGGGCCTTTAGGTGTTTGTCCTCTCTTTGTTGTTCTTCTCCCTGAGCACTCTGCACCTCTGCCGACCAGTCCATCAGTCTACACCCTCTCAGTCCCACATGGTGTGTTAACAACGAGCCAACAAATGTGGAAGTGCTAAACCTCTGATGGAGGACTCTGATAGTCTCAGCAGGACCTGGCAGAGTATTAGTAGCAAGGCGGCTGACCTGTTTTGGACATGTTTCACAGTACGATGTCTCACAGCAGTTGGGATATCACATCATCATCAATGTAATGAGAGGGATTATTGCTAAACCAGAAATTTCACAGGCTGCATACCAAAAAATTGCCTGGGCAGCTGTTGCTGTTAGTGTGATGGGTGATTCATTGTGACACTTGGACTGGGCATTGTGTTGTCAGATGGTTCAGATAGTTGTGACGTACTGAACAAACACCAAATCTCTACTTCAGATTAGAAATGTCAGATCCTTTAAGAAAATGATTTTGTGGTTTACAGAGTATATGTATTTATTGCATCAATTTCACTTATGCCTGACAATAGCAAGTACAGTTAAGACCTGAACCTTAATATTTGGTCTCTGTTTTACCACCTAAAAAAAATTGTGCCATTAAATATAATTTCACAATTTACAACAGTTACAAAATAAAAAGCTAAGGTAACTACAAAGCAAAGGCAACTATGAAGCAAACTAAGGCCACGTCCACACGTACCAAAACAATCTAGAAAAATCCGGCCCGATCCGGACTCTAATGCGCATAATGCTTGCGCGCTGTATACAAACAGATAGTAGAAGAAGAAACCAAACAGCCATAGTAACCCTAATAGGCTCAATATCTTCTCCAGCAGGAACACAAGCATGTAGTCCGCCATTGTTGTTGTTATGAGACGTCGTCGCGGGATAACAGGTCGAAGGCTAGAGGTCGAGGAGTGTGGCGATGACATCATCGATACGCAAGTATGCGGCTTTCCATCCAAACGAAGACGCAAGAGTGCGTCTTCAGGCAGTGCGTTTACAGGATTCGTTTGGATGATCGGACAAAACGATTCAAAACATGTGCGTTTACACCAAAAAGCGTTTCCGTGTGGATGGCCCCTAATGCTAGAGAGCTGTATCAAGTGAAAGCATTAAATAAAGACCGATTTACTTGCTTTTTCTCTCTTGCTGTCTCTACAATCACAAAATATTGATAATACTAATTTTAATGGTCTAAATGCGGCAGTAGCTAAATCGTGATGATGAAAAACAGCTGAATGGGTTTGGCTAAAAGGTAGGCCTATAGCTTAGCAAATTAGTTAGAACTGACATGTGAGTTGGTGTGGTTAAGCTACTTTTAAATCACTTTCCAAACTTCTCCACTTCTGTAGTTACTATCAATAACTAATCAACTTAACTGACTATGTGAATACACTTGAATTCTGAGATGAAACCTCACCACTAATTTTGAACCTCATGCAGTTTACCTTGAAGCAGACAGAAAGGTGACAACATGCTCTGACAGAAGGCTTTGATCAGATATTTCATTTCATTTCATTTCATTTTATTATATTATTTATCTCGAACAATTAACAATGTTGCAAAAGAAAACAAAAAAAAATTAAAACCACAAAATAAAACACAAACAATCAGAATTTAACAAAAAACAAAAAAATAAAAATATAAAAAATGTATTTGGACTTATCTGGTCCTGCACCTATTTCACAAAATCATGTTATTGCAAAGCAAATACATATGCAAATACAGCATACAATTTTTCAGGTCTTACAATAACTTGCAACAATACAACAATATACAACAATACCTTTACATTACAATTCCATTCCTGTGTTTCGGTCTATTCTTTTCTGTATTGGTCAAGTAATGATTTCTTTAATCTATTTTGTTCTGAATGATATTATGGCTCTGTTTGATGTCATCGTTCAGTCCATTCCATAAGGTCACACCACAAACTGAAACACACATGCTTTTAGCAGAAGTTTGCAAAAGAGGTTGTTTGAACACCCAATGTCCTCTTAGATGATATCCCCCGTCTCTGTCATAAAAAATTGCGCGTATGTTACATGGTAAATTATTTTCTTTAACTTTAAACATAAATTGTGCAGTTTTAAATGTAACAATGTCCATAAATTTCAGCAAATGTAAATTAAAAATGTATTAAAAATGTATTATCCTGATTGCTCTTTTTTGCAATGTGCAAATATTTTGTAAGTTGCTTTTGTAGGTATTTCCCCAAACTTCCACACAATATAACATATATGGTAAAATAAGTGTGCAGTACAGAGTATGTAATGTATTTAGGTTCAATATGTATCTAGTTTTGCTCAATATACCAATACTCCTGGCCATCTTCATGCACAGATATTTAGTGTGGAGCTTCCAGCACAGTTTGTGGTCAAGTACAACACATATTCTCTTCATTCATATACTCTTTCAATTGTTTGGTTATCAATTACTATTTTAACATCTGTATTTATAGTATATTTCCAATTATCATGAATTTAGTTTTGTTCAAGTTTAAAGATAACTTCAATCAAACCAAAGTTTTAAGTTATTCATTTCATTTGTGACCATTTCCAGCATCTGCTGCAAGTTATCCCCGCAACAAAACATATTTGTGTCATCTGCAAAATCAGTACATTTTAGTACTTAATCTTTAATCTAATTCTGATGTCTCACACAGTCGCATTACTTTTAATTTGAAAATCAGTATGGTGCCACAGCTGTTCAGGGCAACACACACGCACGAACACACACACACACACACACACACACACAAACTTGCTAACTTTCTTCCCCCTCCAAAAAAAGTGTAAAATACCTGGAGACACATAGGTATTACATGGGCCCATTGCTATTACTGTGAGTGAAGTGTGATAGGCGACTTAGATGATGGAGAAAAAATTAGAACAGTGCTCTTACAATGCTGGTTTCGATGATACCCATTACATTGTCTGTGTTTTGGCTCATTGGGAAGGGAAAGTGGCTGTGGCCAATCAGCTGGCCCTGCTGGACTTTGTTAAGGCTCCCTGGCACCTATCTGCTTGTTTCTATGTTGTAGTTGTAGCAAATATGAGGTCTGCTCCTGTGCTGTGTCCTGGAAAATTGAAAGGCTTCAGCATCTGCTTCTGGTCAATAGTATAGCTGTCATTGTTACGCTTTCTTTCTTTTTTGCAATCCTTGTAACCTGGGGATAAGAGCAATGTTTGAATTGCAGAGGGATTGATTCTCTGGGTCTGCTTTGTGGATGTGCAGATGTTTGTTCCAAACAATCAGTGCAGATGGTGAAGTTTTTTGCATCTAACTTGCATTTTTGCACAACATTGTTGTTGTTGAATGTTAAAAGTAGTTTTGACATTCAATTATTTTTTATTATCTGTCTTAATTTTTAGACTTGACATTCCAATATCTCCAGACATTACTTAAACATTTTAAAATGACAAGTATAATATATAATAATAATAAAAATAGTTGAATTTTTGTTCTATCCTCATTACAGCTTTATGTCTGCTAATTAAATTGTTGTCTAAATTAAAAGTACTTTTACCAATGTTACACATCATGATCAATTTATTTGTCATGGAGAGTACAACTCTTCTTAAACTGTTGTATGAGGTGTTCTGTTAGCCTGGCTCCGCCCTCCTACTTACTTCCGCTCAATTTTCATTTTCCTTCAGTACACCGTCTGGGTTTACGGTATATTCTTGGGTTTTCTCCGGCCAAATCTTTGACGGTCCAATCAGCGAACAGAGGGTGTGGCTGAGAACGATGACGTTGAGGTGGTGCGCTACTTTGAGTTGTAGTTCCGTAATGGCGGAGGAGAAAGATGTGAGCGAAGCCATTCGGTCCGTTGTGGCAGCGCTGCGGAATATCCAGACGTTAAAGCCTGAGCAAGAACAATCTTTGCTGAGTTGTGTTGGTGGCCATGATGTTGTGGCTCTCCTCCACACGGGGTTCGGGAAAAGTTTGATTTTCCAGATCGCTCCGTTAGTGGAGAAGGAGCTGGCTAAGGCAAACGCTAGCAAAGCTAAGCCGACGTCACAACCACACGTTAGCAATTGGTTATGGCAGATCCAGAGTGGCTCTGGGCAGATCCACTAGTTTTAAACTTCAACAGAGTACCCGCCTTCAAGGAAGTTAACACTTGTCAATGGAGAGTGGCCAGACTCTCTGTACAAATGAAATGTACAAAAGTCTGGTAGGACCAGGCTAGTGTTCTGTGACCCTGGAGGAGCTTTGTGAAATCTGAAAAATACCCTGATGATGTCACCAGGCATCACGTTGCATTCTGGGAACTGAAAGATCCAGCATTGTTGGTGCTTGACTCATAAAGAGGACTGAAAGTCCTGGACTACCCATTTAAGACAATAATCGTGTCGTAAAACCACTCAATAGATTGTTAAATTCACTTTGGATAACCACTTGACCTAAAAATGAGACTCCATATGGGCCTTTATTACAGACTAATCTTAACATCATAATATCATAACTGAGTGATTCCATGCTTATAATGAGGGACAATAAATGTGTTATCAAAGCATCAGGATTTAAAGCTACAAAAGAGGCGTAGGATCCTTGTACGTGTTAGCACTAAAACTCATAGGAGCCTGATCTCAAATAATGAGGTCAGATCAACCTAAGTTAGAAAACACTGCTATAAAACAAGAAATATTTCTTGCCTGCCAAGCAGATGTTTGGATAAATTCTCTCTCTCTCTCTCTCTCTCTCTCTCTCTCTCGCTCTCTCTCTCTCTCTCTCTCTCTCTCTCTCTCTCTCTCTCTCTCTCTCTCTCTCTCTCTCTCTCTCTCTCTCTCTCTCTCTCTCTCTCTCTCTCTCTCTCTCTCTCTCTCTCCTCTCTCTCTCTCTCTCTCTCTCTCTCTCTCTCTCTCTCTCTCTCTCTCTCGCTCTCTCTCTCTCTCTCTCTGCTACGAGACCATCCATTTATCATTCAGATGAGTCCCCAGGGAAATGAGTTTGCTCACAATAAAAGGATGTTAGGCATTAGTGGTAAGATGTAAATAGATTTATATTTTGATTGATTTGGTCTCATTTCTTCACTGAGCTCTCCAAAGTCTTACTGTAATCTCCAAAATGTCAGCCAAAAGGCTTTGAAGTTCCAGTCCAAGACTTCTCTGAGTAAGATCAGTTGAAGCGCAAATGTTCAAATGAAAATGATAGAAAGTGATTGCTTTGTCCAAGAATTAGATGATTTACACACGATTAGGCAAATTGACAATGTCAGCATTGTAATTGGTGTTGTAGTTTCCAATTAACATGAACATTGGGTTAAAGTTGAGGCATTTATAAAATGAAGACAGTTTTATGTCCAGATGAACAAAACAAAGTAATGCAGCTACTTGAAAGATGAATTCACAGATTTATTATAGACATAATCTGTAAGTCATTGTAGTTGTAGGGAAAGCTTGCTTCCTCATCACTGTGTAATAACAAGAGAGGCAAGCTTTCTCTTTTTCGGCTGCTGTTCAATTCAGTTGCAGTTAAAAATGTTAATGTTAATGTGTTCCCTCTCCCTAATTTTATAGCCCTGCTGCTGCACCAATATATTGCCTCCTGGCTTAGCGTGAAAATCCTGCTGCAACCTTTCTCCTTCGTGTCACATCTCTCTCCTAGCCTGGGAATCCAGACCCAAATCTGAAAGATTAAAGGGTTTGGCATTGAGTAATGAAAATTGCCCAACTCGAGGGGCGGCACCACGCATGCATTTGAAAATCTCATTCAATTGGATAACACTACAACCAATCACAACAATACACGGGGTGACGTATCCAGAGCCCCATACGCGTAGCTACCAGCAGCGCTAACTGGCAGATTAAACTGTCGTCAGCTGTTTAGATCGCCTCTGGCCCACCTATATCAGATACACCGATGTGATTGGTGCAGCTCGGCTACAAGGGCATAGTTAATGAGCATCATTACCCAATGCCAGAGTGACTCGCTGAGCAAATTCAAATTGTGCTCTCGCGAGAACTCTGAATTTCCAGGGTATCTTTCTCCCTCTATGAAATAAAAGCTATTTTTTTCTTGAAGTTGAAACAGGTCTATTAAAGGGAGCAAATGACCAACATTGCCTGACAACAGACATGATTACTGAAACTTCAAGCTTGACTGTTTGATGTTGCTGACAATTTGTGGCCAGAGAGGGTCTCAAGAAGGCAAGAAAAACACCACGAGAGTGTTCTTTAAAGCTCGCCTGATACACCAATTGTAGAGAGATGTTGAACTGGTCAAAGGCAAGAAATAAAAGCAATCTTTTAAACTAAAACTATAAAATGGACACTAACAAGCTTCTGATTCACAGAGAAAATTATTTGCTTTTTTGTTGCTTAAACTGCACCAACTTTCCATTTTAATCAGAAATGTATGCAGATCAAGATGTAGCACAAACAAAATCTTGCTCCGCATTACAATATCTCTACTCAATCACAACTCACAAGGTCAGTCTGTGCACAGCATCATTTAGATGAATCTACTGAGGGCTGCCAGAATATAAATGAATTAGGCACCTACCAAAAAGCCTTTGGCATTATATTGCCCTTTTAAAGATATTGCTGGAATATACAGTATGTTGTAGTTTTTTCACTTAAGCTCAAACTCAATTCATTATGCATTTTTAGGACACAACATTCACTTTGATCATTGTAAAGGATGGCAACAATGAAAAACGTCCCTGTGAACACGTATCAATAGATTAAATAACGTGACCATTTCACGAACTGCCATGAGACTGGGCTGGCCTGCTCTACCACTGAGCCAACCCAGCCACGCCCCTGCTGAGTTTTAATTAAAGTTAAACAACAAATAATTTATTAAAAAAAATTGTGTTCTTCAAAAGCCACTTAAAAAAGAATTATAGAATTAAAAAAAAAAAAAATATATATATATATATATATATATATATATTAGACTATTAAAAAAAAATGACCTTCATTACGTAGATATATGGAGTGAACCACTTAACACACTACTGAGTAAGTTTCTGTCTTGAGGTTGGATTTTTTTGTAATTAGTATTATTATTAATGATAATATTTATGAAAATGCCAGTGTTTAGTTCCAGTTTCACTTTTTTTAAATCCATTTGTTTAATCTCTTTGTTTAATCAGTTTAATTCTTGGCTGGGCGATAGGACTTCCTGGAGTATTGCAAGAAATAAGAGCGAGGGGTTATTACATCATTTGGTGACTTTGGTGCCATCTCTATAAATTTAATGGGGCGAGCGTGGCAGGTCCCACTATCATATCTGTAGGAGTCTTGTGGTCTCTGTTAGGTTGCCAGGCAGCCAGAGGAGACCAAGATGTCACTGCGTCTAGACAAGAAATACTCCTGCACATCCCTGTGTAATTTTTACACTTTAATTTTTGTACAGATCAAACAAACATTTGCCAAAATGTTATACTATTCCTTTAAATCAGTGAACCGAAACAAGCTTTAAGTAAGGCAATTAGGTGAAAAAGGAGAAAGTGTATTCATCATAAGAAATTATTTCTTAATCAGTTTAAAGGTCCCATGGCATGAAAATTTGACTTCATGAGGTTTTTTAACATTAATATGAGTTCCCCCAGCCTGCCTATGGTCCCCTAGTGGCTAGAAATGGCGATGGGTGTACACCAAGTCCTGGGTATCCTGCTCTGCCTTTGAGAAAATGAAAGCTCAGATGGGCCGATCTGGTATCTTCCTTTCATGACGTCATACGGAGGAAGGTTAGCTCCCCTTTTTCTGCTTTGCCCGCCCAGAGAATTTGGCCCACCCATGAGAAAGAGAGAGACATCATGGCTTGCAAACAAGCGAAGCATGGCAGTTGGTCAAGGCCACACCCCCACCCTCCACCTTGCCCCCCCTCTCTCCTCCTCAATAGCATTTATAGCTACAGACACAGAAATAGCACATAAGGAAAGCTCATTGTGGGACTGGCTCTAGTGGCTGTAATTCTGCACCAAGGCTGAATTTAGGGAAATAAACTTCAGATACAGTATTAGGGGACCACTAAGGCCTATATAAAAGCATCCAAAAAGCAGCATGTCATAGGATCTTTAACTTGTCACCACATATATTACAGTGAATAAAAAATAGAGAATATTTCCTTTCCTCTGTTTATCCTATCTGTGGCTCAGAATACCCTCAATAAATTAACCCCATAAAACAATCAATATTTGTATCAGTACATTAATAAAAGTCAGATGGGGGGGTAAAAAAACACATGTTTACCTGTTGGAGTTTCTTTCTTTACCTCTGCTCACTCTGTGCTTTCACTCCTGATTTACCTTTTCTTCTCTCATCTGAACCCCCCTCACTCTATTTTACCACTCCCCCATTCTTACATCTATTTCTTTTCCTCTGGTTCCTGTATCGACTCAGACAGACAGAGAACTGAAGCTCATTGTAATACTACACACCGCAACGCTGGAACAAAACAGTGTCTCTCCTGACTGAAATGTTAGATTGACCTCTGCGTATATATGGGTTATTTATGTGAATATCATTTATTATTTTTAATCCTTTACTTTTGGGTCCAAATGCCAACATAATCACCACTTTGTGAATTTACATACCTGACAAAAGCAATTTGTTGTTTGTTTATTTACTCTAATAAGGTGTTACAAATTTTAAATTAGGTTGATGCAGCCTTACATGTTTAAATATTAAAGTTGTCAAATCACATAGAGAAAGTGTATCCTCTTGAGATTAAAGTGTCACTCACTAAAGGGAGCTTTGCTGACAGCATACTATGTTGGTGGTGGTTGAAAGCCCTGCTATTATTTTTATACTTCAAAGGATACACCTAAATGTCACTATATGAGGACTCTGCTCAGGCCTAGAGCTCATAAGCAAGTATGTTTTTGGCTATTTGACATGCTGTTGCCATCATGTATTCTAGCAATAAATCTGTTATTATAGAATTATAAAATTATAGAAGAGTAGTTAAACTTTAGGGAAATGCACTTACAAATATTGATACCTCTCTCAAATCTGTGAAATGACCACAACCTCTCAACACTGCACTAGTGGTGGTGGCACGTAATGTGTTTTTACGTGCCACCACCACAGAAACAATTAAGGTTTTAGTTTTTAAAAACTACTTGGTTAGGTTTAGGAAAAGATCATGGTTTGGGTTAAGGCAAGGCAGCTATTTATATAGCACAGCAACAAGGCCGTTGAAAGTGCAGTTAAAAAAATTTAAACATTTGTTAAAGAGAATATAAAAACAGCTTAAATAGAATAAGACAGGTATGAAATATAAGTAAATAAATAACACTTTTTCAATTATTTAGAACAATTATTTTAAAAAGGCAGCATTAAAAAGAAAAGTCTTTAGCCTTGATTTACCGTTAAAGACAGTGGTGTAGTCTAGTTTTTTGTAGTGTGTATACTGGGATTTTTCCCTCCCAGCTTCATACTTGCCCGTCCCAGAGTGGCACCCCATTCGCATTTTGTAACGTTACCCCGTATAGCATCAAACTTTTGGTTTCACACGGGACACAAAGATGGTACTGTTTCTGTGGTGCCAGCACATAATTTTAACACGTTATGTGCTACCTGTGCTGTAACTGTAGGTAGGTGGATTCTTTTTTTACTTACAGTCAGGCTAGCTGTTCTCCCGTTTCCAGCATTGACATATATAAAATGGATCAACAGATCCCGTTGCTCTGGACGGAGACCAGTGAAGGATATTAGAAGCACTTTTCCAGTGATGGCTGAGCATTACTGCGCAGCCTCCAACTGAGAGAGACGACGTAAATGTGACGTGAGCAAACTGTCTGAAAGTTGTAAGTCTTCTGGTAGCTGTGCCAAGAGAAATCTCAATCATTCCCAATCTTGCAGAGACGGAGAGCGTAGGTATATGTAAGGAGATAACATAGGCACAGGGTAATTATTGCTAACTAAAATGCTAGTTAACATTAGTAATTAAACTTAAACAGCTAATGTAAGTCAAAACTGCCTGCGAGCTTCTCCTGTAGTATACGGTAATTTATCTACTATGCGACAGTAAGTCACGTGGTTATGACACAATCGTTAGCCTATTTTTACTAAAATGTACGGTGGCCGACAGGGGCAAACACCCTGCAACTTAAGAAAACACACCCAAATAGACAAAACACAAGCAAATTAAGAAAACAACTTCATTAATTTGACAACACATGTGCAGCATTCAGCAAACGCACTGCAAATGCACACAACCAAATACATAAACGCACTGCAAATACACACAACACAACCAAATAGATAAACGTGCTGTAAATATGAAACGATGCAAAAAGAAAAGCACACAAACCCAGAAAACAAGCAACAAAAAAACACGTCCAGATTACACAACGGAAGTTCTTTAGACCTCTAGAGGGAGCAGCTAAGTGGAACAGCTTGATGGCAGTCAATGGAATGCTAACGGGAGGTGATGGCTTGTTAGCATCAAAATGGCGCCATAGGAGCTACGCGTTCCGAGGAGAAGCTTACCCCTTGGTTTCTAGTCTTTAACATAAACTATGCTAAGCTTAACTAAGCTAAGCTAAATGTCTCCTCCTGGCTATAGCATCATATTTAGCACGCAGACATGAAAGATATTAATCTTCTCATCTAACTCTCAACAAGAAAGCCAATAAGAATGTTTCCCAAAATTTATATTTCTTAAAAGGAAATGATTAATCCATATTTTTAATTGTTTGTGTGAAACGATTGTTGGAGTTTCCCTTCATTTCCTCAGCCTCCAACAACTTTGATTCTACTGTGAATGTCATTTTGCTCTCAGTGTGTTATGATTGTTATGTTGTTTGTCAAACCATCAGGATGCTCCATGTCTGCTTTATTCTGATCTGTATGCAGCCATGGGGGGTTAGTGTTTGTTGTCCCTGCTGAATATTTTGGATACTGGGGCAGCTGATTTCCATAAGTGATGTTTGCTGCATTTCACTGGTTAACATGTTAATGCAATGACACTAAATGTCTTCAAATTGACTGTGTCCTTCTCTCCCCAGGTAGGTCATTGTGTCTGATACAACACTTTTGCAGCGACAAATGTCAGCACTGCAGGGTTTCAGACAGCATGTTGGTCATAGATTGCAGGTGTGGAAAACGTGGACATGAAGAGGGAAATGTACATGTAACATCCATCTAGGTGACCTTTAGATTTGAAACGGTTGATAAGAGCAAGGAAAACAGAATAAATCATGTCTTTGTTAAAAAAAAGCTTATCTCTATCTCTAGTCAAAAAGTGCTCATAAATCATAGAAAATGGTAAGCACAACTTCACTTTACATATTGTGTCCCTCTAGAGCAGTGCATTTAACCAGCAGTGTAACTTGAAACACATGAAAGAGAAGTGTGATATTATACAGAGGAAAGAGAGAGCTGAAATTGTGTCGGTTGGTCAGCTGTGGGCTCCACCAGAGTTATCGCTGTAAATGTGGTGGCTCTGACATTTGTTTGATACAAAACTGCCTCAAAGATCAGTCTGACCATTCATGCAGAAACACACCACCGTGCCTGACTGCTCCTCTCCGAGGCGCTCACAGACTCAAAGGTCTCCGTGTCTCTGCTTAAGCTCGCTCCTGTGTTTCATTCTGACATTTTGATAAACCTATCTGAATGACTGACTGAACTAAATGTAGAATTACCTCTGAGAATACGCCGAGGGATATTTGTATGGATGTGACCAAACTTACTTTGTTAACAAGATTGATTTTACTTTGTGTTCTTGATAAAAAAAAAAAAATACTAGTTTTGAAATGTTCCAAATTGTATAATGTAACATGCTTTGACAGCTGTTTTTGTCACAGTTTGGATTTGGTGGGTCCTCTAGGTTCTTAAGAAATACTAATCTGACAGTATAATCTGTTCGCCTCAAAGGCCCTGTCATTGCTAACCTGTGTTTTGTTTATTGAATAAATTGGTAAATGTTCAATTGTAATGTGAGTAGTAAAATGTGTATCTGTCAATTAAATGTACCTTGCGAGGAACTGTGTACAAAAAAAAAACATTTATCGTAAGCAATGAAAAACGATGCCTTGTACCAAGTCCCCAAGAAGAGGCCACAGGACCACACCTAAGGCAGGGTGGTTAAACCAAACACTCCTTCATGGGAAGGGACTGCCCCTTCCAGGTGCAATCAATTCCCTTAATAAGAGGCTATATATATATATATAACGGCTTCCTCCCTTTGTTCACTCGTCTACCTAACCATGATTTGTCCTGTAAGTTGATTTGCGTTCATATTGTTTTTGATTGTTTCATTGATTCACACATACAATTTATGCGTATGTTTGAATCATTGTTAATTAATTTGATGTTATCTCATTGCAGAGTTAAAACCACACATGTATACCCAGACAGAAACAGGCAGCAAAGAAAGTGAATTGAATCTGCCTTCGGCCAATAAATGCTCTGCTTCACCTGCTTACTGATTCTCTTTCATCTGACATCTGACATCAGTTGAGTCTCCTCCAGTGTTTCCCTTCACCAACTGAACTAAAAATACATTTAATACAATATACCATGAATCACAAGTTTCAATCACATGCCAACTCGGCCCGAAATAGATGCCCATTTATGCAATATAAGGGTACTATTATACATTATACATAATGTTATGTCCCTATCGTGTCTAGAGGCCGAGGATGCAAACTATTAAATAAACCCGGGGGCAAACCAAGGGAAAGGTGGAAACAGTTTAACATAAAAACAAATAATGTATTGTTAAACTTAGCAAAACAACTTAAAGCGGTCTTCAACAGTGGTCTGTTTCAGGAAGGAGGTTTAACAAACTCTGAGTCTAACCCTGAACTCTGAGTTGATTTACCCTGAGATGGGAAACTCTGAGTTTTCGGTTTCAGAACAGCTGATTTGAGTTGGTTCAATCAACTCGGAGTAGGTTGACTCAGAGCTAAGCGCGTGCACCACCACGATAAAAAGGCAGCATGAATGGAGCCATGATACTACGATTCACCATGGTAACAACCACAAACAAACAGAAATACTCATGCGCACATACAGCGAGTTTGAACATGTATTTAGTTAAAAAAAAAGCAACACAGCGGCTGCTGTAAAATAACGAGAATTGGTGTGGGAGAAAATTGCTGCTCGAGTTAATGCGTAAGCTCTAATATAGTGTCTTAATTTCATATTAATCACAGGTAACAAATACAAATAGGTAGTTATCTGGAAATGAAAATGCATCTACAGTCGGGGCCTCAATTTCATCTCCCGACGTATGTTTAACTCCCTGCGAAGTAATACAGCTTCTTCATCAACAGGATCGTTGACAAAAGGAAACTGTTATTTTATTCATGCAGATAACAAACTGCGCTAAAATGCACCCGATACTACGGTGGCCGACAGGGGCAAACGCCCTGCAACTTAAGAAAACACACGCAAATAGACAAAACACAAGCAAATTAAGAAAACAACTTCATTAATTTGACAACACGTGCAGCATTCAGCAAATGCACACAACATAACCAAATACATAAACGCACTGCAAATACACACAACACAACCAATGTTCCCGTCTCATGCCCTCCCGGCTGGTGCCGTCCCCGAGCTTCGGATTTTCAAAATAAAAGCTTGCGTCTGGTCCCTATGTCTTTGTACTTTGGTGTGTTGGATGTTTTTGAACTAAACAGTACGGCAATCATTCTAATGAATACAATAACTGTTTCAGCAGATGTCTTACTTACAACACGATGGAGTTAGCAAAGCAGTTTTGTGTTTATATGTGCGAGCGGGATTTATTCAGTTTGATAAATCCCACGGATTTTTGTATTTCAAGAGCAAATTGCTCCACAATATGAATACAGATTGATCACCTATTTTGTTGGTAACCGTTGTTGTATAATCACAATATTACACTTGAGGAGGCCTATACTTGAGGAGGCCTATACTTCAGTAATGCGCCTTTCGGACCTCGAAATTAAACCTTCTCATGTAATATGGCTTAAACAAACGTCAATGTTAAACGCTGATGCAGTTTTAAAGGTTTTATTTACAGACGTCTCTGCTGATTGAGTATCACCTGTGACCTGAGCCGAGACACACCCACCAAACGAGAGAAAACATATCTCAAACATAGACTTAATATTTACAGTATATGCAGTTTCTCTCTCTCTCTACAACCTAAACCTCCTATGGCGCCATTTGATGCTAATAAGCACTCACCCCCCCGTTAGCATTCCATTGACTGCCATTCATTTTGACGTCACTTTGACAGCGAATAACTTTACATCTGAAGCGTTTAAAGACTTTATTTGTCCATTGTTTATTTCTAAAGAAACACGACAATGTATAAAAGGCTCCATTACCTTGTACCTCACGTTATAGCTCCATAGCAGACGTTTTTGTAAAAATAGGCTAACGATTGTGTCATAACCACGGGACTTACTGTCGCATAATAGATAAATTACCATATAGTACAGGAGAAGCTCGCAGACAGTTTTGACTTACATTAGCTGTTTAAGTTTAATTACTAATGTTAACTAGCATTTTAGTTAGCAATAATTAGCCTGTGCCCATGTTATCTCCTTACATATACCTACGCTCTCCGTCTCTGCAAGATTGGGAATGATTGCGATTTCTCTTGGCACAGCTACCAGAAGACTTACAACTTTCAGACAGGTTGCTCACGTCACATTTACGTCGTCTCTCTCAGTTGGAGGCTGCACAGTAACGCTCGGCACTCACCGGAAAAGTGCTTCTAATGGCCTTCACTGGTCTCCGTCCAGAGCAACGGCATCTGTTGGTCCATTCTTATATACTGTCTATGTCTCCCTCCCTCCCTCCCTCCTTGTGGGGTCGAAAATCCAGCTGTTCCACTAGCTGCGCCCTCTAGAGGTCTGGAGAACTTCCGTTGTGTAATCTGGATGCTGCGTTTTTTTGTTGCATTTGTTTTCTGGGTTTGTGTGCTTTTCTTTTTGCATTGTTTCATATTTGCAGCGCGTTTATGTATTTAGTTGTGTTGTGTGTATTTGCAATGCGTTTATGTATTTGGTTGTGTTGTGTGTATTTGCAGTACGTTTATGTATTTGGTTGTGTTGTGTGTATTTGCAGTACGTTTATGTATTTGGTTGTGTTGTGTGCATTTGCAGTGCATTTGCTGAATGCTGCGCATCTTCCATCTTCATCCGCTTATCCGGGGTCGGGTCGCGGGGGTAGCAGCTCCAGCAGGGGACCCCAAACTTCCCTTTCCCGGGCCACATTAACCAGCTCCGACTGGGGGATCCCGAGGCGTTCCCAGGCCAGGTTAGAGATGTAATCCCTCCACCTAGTCCTGGCTCTTCCCCGAGGCCTCCTCCCAGCTGGACGTGCCTGGAACACCTCCCTAGGGAGGCGCCCAGGGGGCATCCTTACCAGATGCCTGAACCACCTCAACTAACTCCATTCGACGCAAAAGAGCAGCGGCCGCTTGTACCCTGCGCATGTGTTGTCAAATTAATGAAGTTGTTTTTCTTTTTGCATCACTTCTTTTTTCGGGGTTTGCGTGCTTTTCTTTTTGCATCATTTTTTATTTGCAGTGCGTTTATGTATTTGGTTGTGTTGTGTGTATTTGCAGTGCGTTTATGTATTTGGTTGTGTTGTGTGCATTTGCAGCGCGTTTGCTGAATGCTGCACATGTGTTGTCAAATTAATGAAGTTGTTTTCTTAATTTGCTTGTGTTTTGTCTATTTGCGTGTGTTTTCGTAAGTTGCAGGGCGTTTGTTGCAGCTTTTGGCAGGATGCTGGAGAAAGAGTGCAGTAAATCACTTCCATAACTTACAGTATGTGCCTAAAGTCCTTTATGCCGTCCTGGAGCTATTGCCAATTTGTTTAATGGGCAAGTCTTTTAATGTTATTGATTTTCAGGGTAATTCTTTCATAAGGATACATGATTTATAGTAGCGAAAACAACATAGGAGATTCAGGGACCCAAGTGGGGCACCCCAAATCCTGATGTAGCCTATTCATCCAAGCCTGTCCTCTCTAGAACCCATTGCCCCCGTCACCCCACTGGGGTCAAAGCACCAGGGTTGTTAGCGAGTATCCTCTTTTATGAAGCTTCATCTCTAATGAGGCACACTAAACTCAGTGCCCAGTCAACCAAGACTCCCTCATCCTCTCATTTGATCTCTCTTGCCTCTTTTCTCTCTCTTATACTGTTAACACAACGTAGTAGCCAAACTAAAGGTCGGCAGTATTTTAATAACTTACAGTAACCTTAGAATAACCTTGTAGCAATTTGTCAAAAGAAAGATGACCTTATTTATAAAAGTTATTTTTCTTACTTTGGCAAGTTTCACATAATAGTATGCATTTTTAAGTTGCATTACTTGCCCATAAATTGCTTGCTGTGACTGAAACTGATTACCATCTTAAACCAAACAAAGTGGCTGAAGCCAAATTCAATATTGTGGGGAAAAGCAATGCACAATCGCTTGATAAATGATATCAAGTGCCTTACCAGACCAGATCTAGACATGCAAACATTTAGAGAAAAAGTGATATGAGGACCGATTCTAGCTTCTGTATGTAACTCATGTGTTGCATGTCACCTGTCCATCCCTCATGTCATTCTCCACTTAAAGCTGTCCAGTGAAGCAGAAAGGCCATAAAGGATCTTGTAAAAAACAGCATGCAATGCATGAAGTGTATAAATACATAACAAACAAGTGCTACAACAATAGGAGGCAAACAGCATTAAATTATAACAGGTGCTGGTAATATTTTCCAATAAGGAACAATAAGTAAATGGTGACATTCAAAGCAAAAACGATAAGCCCTGCCTTCTGTTAAGCTTTCCATTCTCACAAGACATGTAGTTTACAGTGGTTGAAATTCGCAGTAGCCTAATTTTTGAAAGAATGGGTTTTACTTATGGTATTTTACACGAAAGAGAAAAAGAGCAGGCTTCTCATTTTTAGGTTATAAAAATATGCTCACGACAGACAGTCATCAATTCAGCCGAGAAAACCTATCGTTGTCGGCTGAAATGACGACTGTCTGTCGCGAGCATATTTTTATGACCTGGATCTAGCTAACGTAAAGTCATCCAGACTCTAAAACTCTGGGAGTTGGCTGAAGATCCTATCTTTTTATGTTTAAATCAACAAAACCTGTCAAAGGTGTTGTATTTAATAAGATGGCCACATGATACAATGCTACAAGACTGAGGCTAAAGCTACATATCCCAGGTAAAAAATTAGCATGCTCACAAGTTGATGATTCATGAAGAAGACATGGAAATAAAGGAGTTGCAGTGTTTGTTTAGGGTAAAGCTAGTTAGATAGATAGATGGACTTTATTAATCCCAAATTGGAAAATGACTCTGTTAAAGCAGCAAGTAGCAAGTTACCAAGGACATACACACATACTCACTCACACACAAACCAAAAATACAAGAAATATACTAGAAATAATAAATAAGATTTAAAAAACATATGATTAAATAAAATAAGATAGCAAATATTATAAAAAGCCAGAACAACTGAAAAATATACCTAGATGAATGAACAAGAATGTACATGTACAGTATGTACAAGTTTAGAATAAAAATGTACAACCTACATACATAGTATATATCACAAAATCACAAACAAATTATAATATTAAATATGTTTTAGCCCCAGTGTATGGCTTTGTAGGTCTACTGTAACTATAAACAGGGATGAACAGGGTTATGTAACCTGTGACATCACAAAATAATGATACTATAGGCTCCTTTGGAAGTAATACTAGATTAATACTGTAGGTAGAAAGCTAGTAAGCCAGGCATGCTAACATTTGCACAGATTTCCCTGTTTTCCTGGATAGGGGAATCAGAAAACTACAGCTGCACATTTAATCCCCGAGATTTATGGCAGTGCATATGTGCACCTAGGCTGGCATCAACATTAAAAGGCCGCTGTGAAATATGATGGCAGGGCCAAGAGACGGCAAGGCTGCAAGAGAAAGTGAAAGCCATAGACAGTTAAGCGACACCATATACTTCCATGGAGACCAGTGAAGACTATTAGAAGCACTTTTCCGGTGATGGCTGAGCGTTACTGCGCAGCCTCAAACTGAGCTTGACGACGTAGATGTGACGTGAGCAACCTGTCTGAAAGTTGTAAGTCTTCTTGTAGCTGTGCCAAGAGAAATCTCAATCATTCAATCTTGCAGAGACGGAGAGCGTGAGTAGGAGCTGTCCATGAGTGTAGGAGCAGGAGCAACTTTTGGTTAGTATTCTGATTAATTATTTTGTAATTTTGACTGTATGCCTCCAGGTCCCCCCGATTGCCTGCGAGCTTCTCCTGACTATACAGTAATTTATCTACAGTGCGACAGAAAGTCACGTGGTTATGACACAATCGTTAGCCTATTTTTATAAAATCGGCTGCTACGGGGCCATAACATGAGATACAAGGTAATGGAGCCTTTTATACATTGTCGTGTTTCTTTAGAAATAAACAATGGACAAATAGAGTCTTTAAACGCTTCAGATGTAAAGTTGCTAGCAGAAGGTGATGGCTTGCTAGCCTATGAACCTCCCCATAGGCGGTACGCTTTTCGGATGCTCGCTTACCCCCTTGGTGAAAGCAGAAGAGGAAGTGATGGAGGGGGAGGGAGGAGGTGGGGTAAGGAAGGACAGAGGTGTGGAGAGGGGACGCCCCAACTCAGAGTAGTTTCCTGTATCTGTGTCACGTGGGCTCCGCCACTGCCACGCCGCTTTAGGAGACTAGCGGCAGGTCCTGAGTGTATTGATTCCAACGGGAGAAGTGAACGTGAACACAGATTATGAGCGATTCTTTCGCCCCATAGACACCAAAGTAAATATTGGACTAATTTTTCACAAGCCTCATATCTCCAGAACATTCTGACACTAAAACTTTCAGACGGACACATCAGGAGAAAATTAACTTTGTTTGAGACCTGTTTCTGTCTCATGACCAAACTCTCGCGAGATCTGGCAACACAGAGAAGCTAACGTCAGCTAACAAAACTAATCTCTGTGATGCTGAATATGTCTTTTAGCTGTGTAAATATCAAACGCTAGCAAAAGAACATGTTAATAAATTATTTAAATATAACTTTTCATCCACCAAACTAGGCTACGCCCCTTTAGGAGACAGGAAGTGTGTACCGTTTCATACCATTGGCGCTGAGGATTTTTGCTATTATGGAAGGAATGAGGTAAAGTTGAGGTTAAATAGAAAAATATGAGGAAGAGCAGAGGTAGGAGGATGAAAGGATGAGGCCTAGCATGTTCATGTAATAGAGGAAGCTGCAGTTTCAGGACCGCATTTTCTAGGACCCTAGTTTTTCGGGTGGATGCTAGAATGTAGTTAGCGTAACTCTAACACACAGCCTGTCTTTTCACCTAACCCAAATCTTAACCCTTAATAGCTAGCTGCTAACTTAAGTGTTGACACTTGTGCAGTATGCCAGTTCGTTTGGTAACTAGGGGCTGAGAAATCGATCCTAGGACTGCGGTCGTGAAACTGCAGCTTCCTCTTATGCAGGAACATTAGTACAGGAACATGCATCAGTGTATCTGATCTGTTGGGCACCTGACTACAAAAAACAGATATGTTACTGTGCAGATGAACAATGCATGGGATCAAGCATGATAAATCAATCAATTTTATTCATCACATGAAATTGTATGAGGTATAATTCCAGTTAAATGTTATGTCATCAGCTCCTTCAACGTGTGCATGATTGATCATACTGTAAAGCAGAATGTGGCCGCCAGATCGGCACACAGAAAAAGAGTCACCTGGTTGAATGGCAAAATCAAAGTCAAGTCCAGTCAGACATGCAATAGATGTCATGTGTACAGAATAGACCAACATAATAAAATTACAATATAGACAGGAGGATATCAAGCAGCTTCCAGGTGTCGCCAAACAGCTGAGCCACATTACCTCCTTTCCACCATTTAACCCTGAAAGAGGACAGGCTACACAAACGCACAAGAAGCAAAACTGAAGCACATCATTCACACAGATAGGAGAATAAAACAAACAGAGAGAGAGAGACAAGGCCGAATCTCCTTGACAATAGAGATCCAATGTGAGATGAACACTAAGAAGCCAGAATCCTGTGTCCTGTGTTGCTTCTCCTGCAAAACAATCATTCTCCAAATATCTCTTAACTCTTAGACTTGTTTCTTTCACACACATTTCCATTATTTCAATCCTTTATATGTGTTTCACCCATGTAAGCCTTTGAACAACTCAATTTCTCGTAGCATTTTATATCCCAGCATTACCCTCCAGCTCTTTCCAAAAGCTGGCATTAAGAGGAAGAAACAAGTGAACTGAGTACTCTGCTGTTGATGGTATTTGTGACTGAGGTCTGTAATCCTATTATGGACAAATTAATTTCCTGTGATGCTTAATATGGATTTTCCGAGAGATTATATATAGTAATTAGACCACATGGCAAATCATATTAGTGTAAAAACTCTTTATAGCATGAGAGACTTTGGTCTCAGTGACTTAAGAGGTCTAAATCACGAGGAGGGAAGGACTGCTTAATAATTAGTCCTTGAGTTTTAATTTGTGAGATTTACCTTAGTTTCCCAGAAAGTTAGTTTTAAGGGAAATTTGATAGGAAAAAAACAAAATCCATATATCCAATATACATTATCCTAAATAATGAAATTGTTACACAACATATACAGTCTATAACGTCATCATTCTGTTAAATTATCTTTGTCTTCCAACAGTCTTCATTGACCCTCTACAACTTGCTTAAGGGCATCACATTAGTTACAGACCACACCCACAACACATTACTGATTCTCTGCCTCTATTACTGATTTACTATGTTACTACCTCTGTAGTTCCTCATGAAGCATTATTCATGCAGCCACATTTCTCTGACTGGCCCTCAAAATCACTTACACTCCTGCCAACATACAATATATGCTTTAATTTCCACAGGATCATAGAGATGCAGGCGTAATCCTGCCGCCTCCTCTCTGTGAAGAACAGATCGATGTGTCATAGAGCGGTCAGACAGAAGCAGAAGAAGAAGAAGGATATGTGACAAATATATTATATTATATGAATATATGAATATTTTCAGCTGACAGGTGTGTGTGTGTGTGTGTGTGTGTGTGTGTGTGTGTGTGTGTGTGTGTGTGTGTGTGTGTGTGTGTGTGTGTGTGTGTGTGTTTGTGTGTGTTTGGGATAAAACCAGAGATAGCTACATCCCAAGAGATATCATGTTTGGCACTAGTACTATTGGATCATTAGATCATTTCATCAAGGTAAATAACTCATCATCAGCAAAGATGACATGAACCAACAGCAGAGTTGAAAAGCAGAACTGTAATCTGTAAAACCGTGGTTTTTCATCAAGGTTTTGTCAACATGTGATGTCTAAATAAGAGCCTTAACATGATCATTCTATCACAGAGATACAGACACAGTGCAGTATTCTTTTTATATCTAAAATGTTCCGGCAATATTGAGGCACTTTTTTACGTCAGTTCCACCTATTGTATGGCTTCAGTTAAGCTTCAGTTAAGCTGCAAAAACCCTGAATCAGCCAACTGTTAGTCCGGGCCAAACTCATAAGCAGCAGCTTGTTATCTGACATTTCTGAGAGTGATCGTTCTATTCCTCTTGAACATACCTAACAAAGTCTTTTGTCAGAGTCTTTTCTGCATTAGATTATTATGAGCATGTGAGCATCAACATACCAGGAGAATGCCATTGCTGGCTCCATCTGAGGAAATTTTGCCAGCAGAAATATTTTCATGATACATTTGCTACCATTGTGGCAAACCAAACTCTGAACAAGCAAGCATTAAGCAATAGGAGATGCGAGAGCACCGTTTGATTTAATACCTGACAGATCTAAATTTGTCTCATGACGGTCTTTTGCGATTGACTATAGATTTATTGGCAACAGTATCATGGTATGCTCCGTTGTAATACCTAGGTAGAGGTGTTTTCTATATGCAAACCCTTAAAGTGCTCATATTATGCACATTTTCAGGTGCATAATTGTATTTAGAGGTTGTACCAGAATAGGTTTACATGGTTTCACTTTCAAAAAACATCATATTTTTGTTGTACTGCACATTGCCGCAGCTCCTCTTTTCACCCTGTGTGTTGAGCTCTCTGTTTTAGCTACAAAGTGAGGCATCACACTTCTGTTCTATCTTTGTTGGGAGTCACACATGCGCAATAGCTAGGTAAGGACTACTAGCCAGTCAGAAGCAGAGTATGAGGGCGTGCCACGCTAGCAGCTAGGCGAGCATTATAACGTGTGTTACAAAGTGACGCACGTTCATCACGAAAGTAAAGGCTGGACTACAATAGAGCTGTTTGGAGCAGTTTGGGAATAGTGTTTTCTGTTGGAGATGGTTAGAACCCTTGGGGTGGACTTTGGGCTTTTTCACTTTGTAAACCTATTACATGCACAAGAAAAGATATATAACATAATAAAGGAAAGGGAAAAATCCAAAAAGCATAATATGAGCACTTTAACTGTTTTGCTTTCTGGAAGTTCAGCTTTTTGTCAGTTCAAAGGAATAGTTCGATATTTTGAAAAAAAGCACTTATTCACTAGAATAATTTACTTTGCAAAAGTTTTACGAGGAAGAAAACACATAAATCACATTTGTTCAACCTCATTGATGAGAAACACTGAATGTAAATATAGCTTTTGTTTGTTTCCAAGAAAACTCCATTGGACACCTCTAACTTAGACTGGAAACAGGGCGGAAACAGCTAGCCTGGCTCTGGCAAAATGTAACAAAATTAATCTACAATCACCACCTCTAAAGCTCACTGATTATTTATCATTTGTATAATCTGTACACAACTGAAGTGGGGAAAAAACAAGATGTAGTTTTACAATTGTTAATGTGACACTACTTTAAGCGACTTTGAGTCCTTGAAAAGCGCTATACAAATTCAATTTATTATTACTATTTCTTGGCAGGACGCAATGACTTCCTGCAATATTTAATGGTTGTGTGGCAACCTCACTGAGACAACACGGTAAGAAAGCAAATATTCCCCAAAATGTCAAACTATAGCTTTAAGGTTGTTTGCCATTTACATGATAACTTATGTGTTCATGATTAAACCCTAATGTACTTTGGCACCCACTGCTTCCCCACAGTTGTCTATCAAACTAGAAACTGCCGGGTTGGCTCAGTTGGTGGAGCAGGCGCACATATACTGAGAGGTTTATTCCTCAACGCAGAGGTCCAGGGTTTGGGTCCGACCTGTGACGATTTCCTGCATGTCTTCCCCCTCTCTCTCCCCTTTCTCACCTAGCTGTCCTGTCCATTAAAGGCAGAAATGCCCCAACAAAAATCTAAAAATGTGCGATTCCTGCTTTACACAAGACACTGTTCCCATTGTATGCAATTTATTTCAATTGCCACAGAACTTAGATTGACCATTAAGTTGATCACAAAGTTAAATGTATTATTTTCCCTGTCATGATAAACTATGAGGTTTTTACATACACAACATAGTGTTCTCCAGTAAATGGCTGTAGCCTACAGACTGGGCTAATAGAAACTCTGGTCTCCTGAAGTGGCTGCCTGCAGGGCAGAGCCACAGGAACGTAGTTCACAGGCTCCCTGCAGGCTACTCTGAAGAGATCAATACTGCTCCCCTGGAATGAAAGAAATGTCAATAGATGTCTGGAAAACTTGTGTATCTGACACACAAAGCTGAAACGAAAACAGGGACAGAGTACCACACTCACGTACAAGTATGTGAGTATGTAAGTGTACAAGATCTTATACGGCCTGGCCCCTGCATGCTTACTGGTGTTGTTTGTATGTTTTTTAGTGTGCCCTGCCAGGGGACTGTAGATGTAAATTAGCCTGAGGCTAACTCTAGTACAATGCATCAAATGGTAACGTTTATGTTTAAAATTGTACATGGTCCCTAATAAATAAAATAAAATTTAAAAAAAGTAAAACCCCAAATGCACACACAACTTGCACTATACTTCACATCAGGTACAGTATGTGTTGTCTAATGTCCATACATACATTATCGGACAGACAAATTGCTTTCTTCTGTTCCTTTCTGTCCTAAACCTTAGATTAATTTGTTAAAGATGAGAAACCATTACTTATGAATTACTGTTCTGTGCTGAAATATATGTCTCCGGTCAGAGATCTATTTACAATAGACTAATATCCATCTCCAATGCCCTCTGCTTCTAACCTACCTGCAGCTACTGACCATAAACCATATTTATAAAACTTAATATTCATGCCATCCTCATGGGTTATGAACTGACATCTTCACTGTATGCTTAAGCTAGAGATCCATCAACATTTGAAAGAGATCCCTGGAGAAGTCTCATCACACCGCTCACTCAATCGCAACAGCTGTCAGACTTTGAAACCTCTGTAGCTCATAAAATAGTGATGCTCTCTGTTATTTTTAGATATAAAGGGCAAGGTGATTGCTCAAAATGTCCCTTTTATGTGAAGTTGTTGTGGAGAGAAACCACTGTATGCTCCTAGAATTATTTTTGATAAAATTGTCTGACAAAAGTAGACTACAGTGACTTTTTGGGTGGACTTTTTATGGAGTCTGACATCTCAGAGATGTAATGTTTATTTCAAAACCTGGGTCAAATAAGGCCAAAACTACCTACATGGCTAAATGCCAGGGTAAGAAAAGAAGGAAAGTTTGTTTTTTTACATAATTTGAAATTGAATCACATATTTTAGGTATCAATTGCGTGCAGTTTATAATTAACCCCCTGAAAAGCCTCCAGAAAAAGCTGAGTGTGAATTATGTGTTTTGGTCATAAATGACTAATAAAATCTACCTAGGGGTAGAAAATGCTGAGGTGTGCAAACTTGTTTTAAAAGATGAGATGCTGCATGTTTTGTCTTGAGTGTAATGTATTTTTCTTTGTTTGCAGTTGGTAAAGAAAAGTATTTATTTATAGAGTTGGGGACACGTGTCATCATCTGACTTTGATGGCTGATTACACCACAGGTTTCTGATTGGAGTGCCTGTGATTTGCTAATGTAATCATACAATAACAAAGTAGGCAGTTTGTTACATTGGGACTATCCTCTTAATAAATTCAAATTTAAAAAATTGGATTGTCAGACTGATCGCCTTAAAGGGAAATATATCTAAATAACTTCTGTGTGGCAGCTATTGACATTTTATGATGTGGCATCTCCCTGCAAATCACAGGACTGTATCCAAGTGTGATCTGTGAAGTCTCCTTGGTTTTGGATTTGTCTCCTGGTTCATGGTTCATGGCTGCTGGCAGACATGCCTTTATTGTCAACATAGAAACAGAATACATTGTTATATGACCGTAATAAATATCACAGGACTGAGTATTCCCTCACATCATGAAGATGTTATTGGAAACATATTGTAGTCGTTCGGAATGATAAAACTGGTGCATAAAGCTTGTTAGGGCTTTCAGTGACTCTCTCTTACTGATGTACTCTCTTCAAAGAAATTAAGCTTTGAGGATGTCATGTGTAAATACATGGTTCAGCACAAGGTTGCATACAACCAGATATGTTGATATTAGCAGTTGCAGCATAATGTGTAGAACATACAAGTCTATGTATATGATCTTATGATGGCAAAGGCAAACTCCAGTTTCCAGTTGTTCATTTAATAATCTATTCTGTATGTGCTTTTCATTTGAGTTAAGATGTAGTTTGAGAACCATACATTGCATTAACCAATAACTCAGAAAGCTTTTTTTTTTATCTAGAAAATTTGACCAGGCAGATGGCAATTTAAAAAATGTTTTTGTCAAGTGCCCTCATGAAAAACATTGTAATGGAAAGTACCCCACCAGGTGTTATATATATGTTACTACAAACACTTTTGAATGCCTTGCTATGAATTCATCTTTTTTTTGTACATATTGCTTATCAACATACTCACTGGCTGTGGGGACATGATGGGTTTGAGAATTTTAATGTGGCTTTTTTTTTTTTTAAAAGCACAGCAGTAGGATTTACAGTTAGAATTGAAATACTTTAAGAAAAAATATTTGTTTTGTTATTTATGTAGGTCTTTTTTTCACCTCACACATTTTGACTTGTCATAGTTGGTAAAGCGCAGGTGTTACTAATACCATTAACGATGGCTCTGTTATTCATGTGTCGCAGTAAAGCCATAACAGTGAGCCAGCATGCACATAACATAGTTCATTTGATTTTTTTTACACCTGTGCTTTTCCCACTGTGGCATGTCAAGATGTCAACTGTGAAACAAACGCAATAATAAGGATTAAAAGTTCTGTGGCTACACTTACTTCAGAAGTTTAAATTACAGGGCCTTAATGCATGCTGGCTCACTGTCACGATTTGCTGGGGCACTTGAATACAGAGGCATCCTTAATGTTTTAGTAATGCCTGAGCTTTTCCTAAAATGACAAGATAACCACAGTAAAGTCTGCATACAAAGTTCTGTCCCAGAAGAGACTGGAGGTTAGCCTCTGTACCTGTATGTATAACAGTACTGTAGGTAGATAGCACTGATCATCAGCACCATGCCATGTTAGATTCTTAAAGTTTGCTCTGTTTGCATAGAATACAAGACAATTACAATGGATATTCAATTACTACTTTATTAAAAAATAACATTTAATACATAATGATACAACACTGTACATTAGAGTGTGTGCAGGGGGAGCAAAGGTGTCCCAGAGAAGACTGTGAGTGAAGGGCCACTGGTCAGCTGTGAGGACATGCCGTAGTTGTCTCATGCTGCATTCATTACGCATGGAGGGTTCACTGGTGACCATCCCAGAGCAACAACTGAGCTCTGACACACTCTGAAGGTATCAGATTTCATTTAGTTGATCTTCTTGCAGGATGTTCAGATGCAAATTGGAAGTGTTACGGTCATGTTTATTTCTGCAGGGATAAATTCCATGAGAAAACTCACAAACCCTGAGTTTCTGACATTTATAATAGCCATTTCAAGTCAGATATTAGCCCTCATGTTATGAATGCAGCATTAGTCCTGAGAGGAGAAAGGTGACTCTAGGGTCTACTGTGCAGGGGTCAGTCTAAGATGGGCAGAGGAAGTACCTGATTCTATGATACACCAAACATCACCTCTGAAAATCCACAACCACAACTGAGGCCACTCCAAAAATGTGTCACATGTGAATGACTATTGTGATGGAAACACAGATGAACATAAATCCTTGCAGAGTGAGACCCCTGAAAAACCACAGATAGGTTCAGCTAATACTGTACGGCCCTATTATAGAGTGAATTTCTGCACCGTCTTAGAAAGATGCCATTGTGCATGTCATTAAAAAAGACACAAAATTCCAAAATGAATGGCAGATCGAGACTAGTGGTATTTTACAGAATATCACATTATTTCACAAAATAGTGGAGCAGTCTCACAATAGATTGATCCATATTTCAATGTACAACATGAAGCACTGGTGATGTGAGATGGCAGTATTTAGCTCTGCAACAATTTAACAGCACTAAGAAGAAAAAGGATGTTAAAATAAAGACGAAAATGGAGATAAGTGCCAGGTTAGACTTCTCCATGTAAGTCAGTCAAGTCCACAGTTTACGGGCGCATTTTAGTGGCTTTTTGTTCGCCTAAAATGTTGTGTCATTGTTTAATTGCTACATAAAAAACTACTGGCAGTGTTAGACAGATGACACACAGGCTTCATTGGTCAGGCCATCAATTCTCTAGTTAATTGAGATAATTTCATGCACTGACTTCATTTTAGGTCCTAAAATAATGATTACAATATAGATGTCAAGTCTGCAGATTTTGAACTAAAGCGTAAACTTTATGGATATGAAGTGACTGGTTGATAATATGCCGTGACTGTGTTGAACATTGTTGCCTTTTTTAATGCATCTCAGTTTCAAGGCATGTGTGGAAGACTTCATCATGCTAATTATATGACTAAGGAAAGGCTAGATAATTCAGAAAGGCTAGCTAATAACTCAGATTGTGTCTTAGAGGTTTAATACTCTGTGACAAGTACAAAATTAAGTAAATGGCATACTAAACTGGCTAATACAAACTCTACTGAGAGACTAGGGCATGGTGAAGTGTTAGGTTAGATAAGAAACTTTCTCTAAGACTTGCTGAATCCCTAGTTCTTGAAAAGTTGGAAGAAAAAAAAGCCTCATTTGAATGGCAGCAATTTTAGCTTTTTGTAGGAAAGTTTCCCTTATCAATGACTCACAAACTGGGTTGTTTAACAACACACTTGCATCATTGCCCTGAGAAATATGTTCCCTCGCGGCTATGGGTCTGGAGATGCCTTTTGATTTTGTCAGAACGGCTGAAGCATTTGCCACACACAGGGCAACTGTATGGCTTTTCCCCAGTATGGATCCTCATGTGTACCTTCAAATGAGCCATCTGTGTGAAGCCCTTTCCACAAATCTGGCAGCGAAATGGTTTTTCTCCTGTGTGGCTACGCTGGTGCTCCTGGAGTCTGCCAGAGGAGCTGCAGCATTTTCCGCACACTCCACAACGGTAAGGTTTTTCTCGAGTGTGCACTTGTACATGCACATGCAGGTGGCCAACGTGACTAAATGCCTCACCACAAACCTTGCAGGAAAAGGAAGACATGTGGCCTTGTAGGGGGGATTTTTGATGAGGGCAGTCCACGGTATTGGCTCCTTGGTTGCGCATGTGAGGGGCCTGTCCTCTGTTAGCTCCAGTTCCATTTCCTTTAGCACCAACCATCTGCCCTCCATTCTCCACCCCAATAATGTCAATGTTGTTCTCATTTGAGCAGTTTGGGTTGACTGGTGCGAGTGGCTGGGCGCCGCTGTTGGAGGAAGTAGAGCCTCTGTGGCCTCCTCCACTCTCTACCTTCACATGCCTTGAGGAGCCTCGAGATGCAGGATCCCTCTCCCTGTTCTCCACACCTTGACTCTGAGGGAGGTTGGATGTGTGCGGGCCATCCTGGGGATATTCATTTCCAACACGCGGGGGAGTAAACATGTTCTCTGGTGTGCTGCAAGAGCCATGGCCACGAAGCTGATCATCTCCTTGGTTGGCCCGGAGATCTCTTTTATCCTTAATCAGAATGGGGATACGCTCTTCATGCCCCATGCTGGGACTCCACTCACGCCGTGGATGCTCACCATCCTCCTCGTCCAACAGCGCCATGGATGGACGATCTGAAAACACAACAGGAGGAAGAGGCTCAGATGAAAAACATTGACTTAATTGCTGCAAACACAACTGTGTCCATGGAACAGTGCTATGCTAGTTGAATTACATATTCCATACGGCACTTGTAGTTCACAGAAATGCATAGTTATGAAGCTATGATGGTTGTATTTAAATATCAAAATGGACTTCCTCAACTTAATAGACTTAGAAGCTATGGCTGAGCCACCAGAGAATGTGGAAGGAGTATCAGCAGTGTTCTTTTGTAAAACACCCTTTTACCAGACAACTTTTCCCATCAAAAACACGAAGAGCTGAACTCACTATCTTGTTAACTATAACTAACAGAACGATTTTAGTAGAAATATCCATAGAATTGTTTCCCCCAACAAAACTGTTTAGCAGAAGTGGTAATTTACCCAAATCCTGACACACCTTGTTTCATGATCAATTTGGTTACAAAATAATGGCCCTAAGCAATCAATCAAAAGTCAGGGGAACTCTTCAGAACGTTTAATAGACAATACAAATACTGTATGTGATGCCTACACAAAGCATTCGCTCCCTCACAGTGGGTGTAACTGTGATATTTAACAATGCACAAGAGAAAAACACTGCACTCTACAAATGGATTGTTATTCAGAGTGCATGGAGTATTTACACTCATAATAATGGCACCTTTGGCAACACTTAAGCAGCAGTTTCAGGCATGGGTCTACTCTATGTGGATAGGGAGTTTTAAAATTGGAGTAAACAAACACAAACAGTATGACACAACAAGTGAATAGTGTGAATTATTTTTGTCAGTGTTCACTTGTATCTGTTCCTGTCAAATACCTCGTGAATTAGTACCCTGACTACGTCAAAATGCGCACTAGTATACAGATACAGCTGAATGCTAACTCGGGTGTAGGCTAGTCGGCTAACCTAGCTGGTTTGCTAACGAACAAAGGTTGCTAACGCGCTAGCCGCTCCACAACAACAGCAGCTAAAGTCAACTAGCTCGCTACCGGCTAAAGTTAACTTGTATGAAGTGACACAACATCATTCTGAGACTATTTATTGTATTTTTACATTAGTCCTGTACGCAGTCATTCCCATCCCACTACTTAATGCCACCCTACAGACTCGGCAGATAGGACATAAAGGGTCGCAGCTTCACCGCTAGCTTTCAGCGGAGCTAACCTGGCCATATTTCAATTCCAGCGTCTCGCAGCCTGCGTCTCAAATGGTCGTTCTCCCGCTCCCTTATCGCTATCTCCTCCTGGAACTCCAAAATCGTGTCCTCGACAGATTTGTAGATCTCCTGCGCAGCAAGCATGAGACGCTCAGTCAAAAACACGTTTAAAAACTGCAGTTTGGTCATTTTCTTGAGTTGCACGGAGCTTCTGCTATCATCCAAAATGGACCAAAAAAAGATGCTCGACCCAATCACGTGACCCGGAGTTACGTCTTCTTCTTCGCCTTCTCCCCTTCTACATTGTCCAATATTGTCTGTGACCCCACTGATTCGTGGATGTAAAGAGCAGTGATTTAGTTAGGTTATGGTGCGACACCTGCTACTAGCCTATCACTGTGACAGAACAACATACCCTAATGTTGTGAAAGTGCTAATCTATGACCTATTTATGACAACTTTTATATTGTTTGCCATATGGCTGCAAATGGTAGTTTAACATAAATGATATTAACCTGTGGTTTCATGGTTACACTTTTTGGGACCAGTGATGCTAAGCACATAGCCTACAAATTTAAAGGCTGGCTGTTTCCTGAATATTTTCTGACAGTCTTAATGGGCCTCTAATAATCTTAACGATGGTTCTCCTTTTTGTGGTTATCATCCTAACAAGCACTCACTGCCAGCTTTGACATTATTGCATGAAGCCCAAACAAGGCATTCTGCATCTTTGTGTGTAAAATGGGCCATCTAGTCCCACATATTTAAACAACACAGTGGGGCATCAATATGATACACACACACACGTGGTCTATTCCATTGGTTCCCAAAGTGGGCTCCGGGGACTCTCAGGGGTCCTTGAGGGTGTTCCAGTGGGTCCCCAGCAACACGGGGAAGAAAATCACTAAAATGTTCACTATAATTCCAACCATAATAACACAATGACAGGATGTACGACTGTTTTGGTCATGGGTTTCATACACTTTCTGTATTAATACATCAAAAAGCAAAAATTCTATCAGATGGAGGACCCTGGGATAAATGGGGGGCCGTCATGTTCTAAATTTATGCCAGTTTAGGGGTCACATCAAAAAGTATGGGAACCATTGGTCTATACTGTGTGTGTATACAGTCTGTGGATTATACACATATATTTTGTAATAGTCTTCAACAACAAAATTGCAGTTACATCTCCAATCAGGTGCATGATCAAAATTCAAAAGTATATAAAATACAGAAAAAGGTAAATACCATATTCAAAATCAAATTTAACAACAAATAAAGCCATTGAAAACTGTTGATACCAGTAATATAGAAAAAACAATATGTGAATATCATGATATGAATATCCAACTACTGTAGCAGATATTTAGTATTAAAAATACTATAATGAAAATGTGAAAGTGCAAAATAATGTAGACTTGCTAAAGCTGTAGACTTGCTAAAATTAGATTACTTTTTTTTTGTATTTTACATCCTAACAAGTCAGGATGTATTAAAATTACTTTTCAATATTATTATTTTATCACCAATTCATTATTTAGTGATAAGGATGACATGACCTGGAGGACTAGCTTCCTTGCACTTGATTACATGTTAAGTTAATTAAACATGTGAAAAATGTATTTGAGGTTCTGAGAATAAAGTCAGAATTCTGAGGAAAAAACTCATACATTTTTCACATGTGGCCCTAATCCTCTTCTGTAATTATTATTATGTTTTAAACATATATTTTTTATATAAATAGATGAAATGACAGCGTCTTCACCATATGTGTCTATGGTCTTCACAGCCATTGATTGAAGTATTGAACTCTCAACGGATGAGCATAAAGCACTCCAGCTCGGCAGGGGGCGAAACTTGCGCTGACAAAGGCGGAAATGACGAAGCATCAAACTCGCTCACTCCTCCACGTGCGAGAGCAGTGCTGTGCAGTCACAGTGGCAGATCCGACCGTAGCTCCACGATGAAACGACCAAGTAAGTAAGCAAGCGCTAATAGCGGTGTTACATTAATATAATGAGCGCCTAAAACTCAAACGTTTAGGGCTTTAATGTTCGGTCAATAAACCTAGCTAGAAAAAATTTAACTATTAATCGCTAACAGCCACCATTATTCAGTCTGCTTTAGCTTCGTTTTTAAGCTAACTATTCAACCGACGTTCACGTGTTTTAACGTTACTTTTGTATTTTGTCTTTAGAGTTAAAGAAAGCAAGTAAGCGGGTCACATGTTCCAAACGCTATAAAATACAGAAAAAGGTAAGTGTCTGACTTTATCCCCCATTACTATAAAGACCGCAGTTTAACTTTTGGACGACGAGGCCTGTGTGAGCGAGATGCGACCGCTAATGTTAACGTTACTGTAATTTTGAACTCGTTAGGACTAATTTTAATGTCTAGCTAGCTATAAGAAAATAGGTTACATTTTGATGTTACGTGTTTAGGTCCGGGACCACACCAGAAAGCTAAGAAAAGAGGCAAAGAAGAAAGGAGTTAGCAAACGAGTGAAGAAAGATCCCGGCGTGCCCAGCAGCGCTCCCTTCAAAGAGGAGGTCCTCCGCGAGGCAGAGCAGAGGAGGCTACAGGTTGGCATCATTGCTCTTCTAATGCACGTTATCACAACAACTAACGCTATCTTCTATACATGTATCACTTTTCAGATTGGCAAAACTCATCTGAGCCCTGATGTTTTTGGGAAACGGGACTGGACAGACAGTGTTTTTAATTGTCCTCGTGTTGGTCTGATATAGCTGTTATACTCATTGCACTTTTTTTTTTTTTTTGTCTCTCAGATTGAAGAAGAAAAAGAGAAAAAGAGACAGGCTAAAATATTGGAGCGAGCCCAAAAGAGGAAAAAGGAGAAGGAGGTCACAAGTAAAGAAACAGAACCCAAGGCCAAGAAGGCTCGGCAGGTAAAAGGCAAACGCTTAAATAATCATCAGTTCAAATTTGTATCACTCTACTGTTGACTTACTTTAAAAAATGTTGGGGGGGGGGTCTTGTTTCCGTAGGATGAGGTTGGAATACAGCAAGGGAAACCATCTCCCCCAGACAAGAACTCAAAACAGTATTTTTGCTCTGAATTAAATAAGGTAAAACTTCCCAGTCCCAGCATGTTTTACTGTAGAAAATGAATGACTTTCACCTGATCATCTTCAGTCTGATCTACCTTTTTACTTTTTCAGGTTATTGATGTATCTGATGTAGTAATAGAAGTCCTTGATGCTCGTGATCCACTGGGATGCAGGTGTCCACAGCTGGAGGAGGCAGTACTGAGGAGGGAAGGCAACAAGAAACTGATTTTAGTTTTAAGCAAAATAGGTAAATGGACACGAGTCGCTGTCATGTTAATTTATAGTCAAGTACACACACACACACACTGATGAGCAGGGGTTTGTGGTCTGTTGTGAATTTCAAAGAAACATGGTTTGTCTGGACTCTAAATGTTATTTGATATTCTGTGTTGTAGATCTGGTACCAAAGGAAAATGTGGAGAGGTGGATACAGTGCTTACAACTGGAGTTTCCAGTTGTGGCGTTCAAAGCGTCAACACAGATCAAGGACAAAACAGTGGTAGGAGGTGCATTTCACATGCAACATGGATCAAAAACGCATGTTTGCAGGTTATAATGCTTTATATAAACACCGTTGAACTCAGACAGATTTTATTGGTCGATGACCCTCTTTTTAGAAACGTGTCAGCTTTTGGATGCATTTACCAACCTTCGTCTCAACTACTAGCTTTTGAGCTAAGGGCTTCTAACCTCTTATTTTGACTAATACATGTTCACCATCCAGCTTTTTGCATTATAATTAGAATTGCCATAGTCAGGATTTTAAATTAATTCCAATGCAAATGGTCGAGGGATCAACTATCAATGATTGGTTTATTACTAAGAACTAGTTTTGTTTATATATCGTAATGAGGAGGACTGAGAAGGTTGAGCAGCTTGTGCTGTGCTGTTATAACTGGTTATAACCTCCAAGAGTAACACACAAACCACTCAATTGAGCATCTTTGTCATGAGCTGATTTGTAGTGCGTTTGTGAACAAAACAAATGTTTTTTTTTTTTTTAAAGAAATATTTACCGATGCATGAATGCTGTATTTAGATTGTGGGAGGGAACTTTAGCCACTTTAAATGCTAACTAAAAAAAAAAAGCCAGTGTGAATTTGTGGATGGTACTTAAAAAGTAATTTTACTTGTCTGGTTTTGTCTTCATCAGCGAGCTAGAAAGCGCACAATAGTGGCCTCCAATGAAGTCCTGGACAGATCCCGAGCAGCAGCCTGCTTTGGAAACGGTTCTCTCACTGAGCTCCTTGCCAGTTTTGCTGGTAACACACAGAATGAAGCTTCACTCCGAGTGGGCGTAGTTGGTAAGCGCGGCTTTCTCCCTACATAAAACAGCATTCTGTGTGACATTCTGTTATATCAGTTATGGATTTAGATGTTGAGTTCTATGAGGACTTAAATTACTTAACTCTGTTATGCAGCTGTGTGATAGATATACTGTATTGATTCTGATTGTGTTCATTTCTTTGAACTTGCTCAAAGTAGATAATCTGAATGCTCATTTTTGATGCAATCTTCTTTTACCGGCAGGTTTTCCTAATGTGGGGAAAAGCAGTCTTGTCAACAGTATGAAGGGGATCCTTGCATGCAATGCCGGCATCAAGAGAGGCATCACAAAGTGAGTACTGAAAAGAAGCATACAACGCTAGCTCTAAACAGCATTTTGTCTGGGCTCCGTATCACAGTACCTATTTAGCACAAGCATTATGCACATAACTGTGGGATTATGTTCATATTGTAATTGACATAAATTTCTTAGGCCCCTCTTTTATGTAACTTACCCCAATAGTCAAATGTTACCTGTTCCCACCCCCTCAGATCCATGCAGGAGGTGCACATCTTGAAGAACGTGAAGCTAATAGACAGCCCAGGAGTGGTGGCGTCACCGTCCAACCCACCGGTCTCCATGGCTCTGAGGAGCCTGCAGGTGGAGGAGGGCCAGGAGAGTGTGCTGGAGGCTGTCAGGACTCTGCTCAAACAGTGTGACCACAGCCAGGTAGGAGGACTTCCCATCACAGGAGAGATTTGTTGAGTATTAGATGGATTTGGGTGTTCCCTAAACGTGAAGTGATTTTATTATTTTCAGGTCATGTGTTCTCATGGTTTCAGATCATGCTTCAGTATAACGTCCCTGACTTCAGAAACTCTCTGGAGTTTTTAACCTTGTTCGCCAAAAAGCATGGATATCTGCAGAAAGGTGGAGTCCCTAACACGGAGCAGGCAGCCACAGCTTTCCTTGCTGACTGGACAGGGTGAGTGTTTGTATTCTCCAAGGATTGGAAAGGGTGGGCAGCTGTAGTTCGTCAGTGTGGAAATGAGGACAAAACGCAAGTCTGAATTTTATTATGAAGACTTCTAATCCAACTCTGATCCCAACACTGTGCCAGGATAACTGCAAATAGGACAATTCATAAAGTAGAATAGGAGTGCTATGTTTTACTTGATCTCACAGAAGTCTGTCTCTGGTTTGGTGTCTCCTTAGAGCCAAGATGAGCTACCACTGTAAGGCACCGGAGAACCACAGCCTCCCCACCTACATGTCTGATGCTGTTGTCGCTGAAATGCGTAACGGTTGGGATCTAAACAATTTGAAAACGGGCAATGAGGAAACTCTGAAAGGTACTAGTGTTTAATTGGATTCTTCGAACAGCAATTTGTTTTGAAGATTGCAGTCTCTTTTTTTTGGTTGTTGCAAGTGTTGGAGCGAGTGGAGGGCTCCAAAATACAATAGCACTGAAGCTCAGTCCGCTGTATCAATGGATCTTCTTAACATTGGGTGTAAAGAGCAACATGGCCTCTTAAGGCCACTAACGGGCTTCAGACTTGTCAATGTACCTTAGCTACTGAAAGAACATTCTTTCACTTCTGTCTGTGTTGCTGAAAACAACTTTTGCTTCTTTTTTTTTTTTAAGGTGTTAAATTCCCAAACCAGGCCAGCAGTGTCAGCTTCATCTCTAAAGGCCCAACTGCAGGCCTGCTGAGTGTCAGTGACGTCTCTGAAGAAAAACCTGGTGCTGCAGCCACAGAGAGAGAAGCGGAGCAAAATGATGAGAATAATGAGGTAACTATAGATGTACCTTTTTTTTCCTTTTTTTTTTTTTTTTTTAACTCAAAAAATGCAGCTGCTTCAAATAATGCTAGCAGTCTAGTCACCTGGAAATGAGGACAAAAATTCAAGTCTTGATTTGTTTATGAAGACTTCTAATCCAACTCTGATCCTGCTGGCTGGACCTTTCTCATTGAAATCATTCTGTGTATCTCGAAATGAGTTTAAATAGTTAAAACATCTGCTTTTCTTGCAGCCTGAACAAACTCCTAAGGAGGCAAAAGAAACTGAAGCACCAGAGAAACCACAGAAGGTGCTACTCAAAAGTAAGTTTTGTTACAAAAATGTCCTTTTTAAATTTACTAAAATCTCCACCTATTTGGTCTTTATTTTTTTTTATTTTTACATCTCGCCTCATCTTCCAGAACAACCCGGCCATGTGCAGTTTCAGTCAGTCCCCATCAACATCGGCCTCTCTGTAGCTACGACAGATGATGCCTATGACTTCAACACAGATTTTAAATAAGCTTTGCCTTCTTTGTCTGGCGGACATGCAGACCTGGATTTGTCAGCGTATACGAACATGCTGACGTAAAGAATCACTGTCAGGGTGCCTTTTGACCACCCCATGACAGGCACGGTTGATTAAGAATCAGTTTGAAAGGCACTGCCTAGTTGAGTGGTTTAAGGCTAGTCAATTATATTTGTGCTTTTACTTCAAACTTTGAATCTGAGACACAGTGGGACAGGACTTATTTATCCTAGAAAACATTTTTCAGTCTGGCTCAATTGAATTGGTGGTCTAGGACTAATCCCTGCTCAGATAATGGACTTCATCTATTAAGTCGTCATGTATATATCCACTGACTCCAAATGTTGTCGGTGAATGATCTCCAGTTTGAAATGTCCAGAGGTCATTTGTAATATTTTGTGTTGATGCAGAAAACTGTATATAGATGACGTACTATAAATGTAATAAACCCTCTACAAAGCCTAAATCTGTTATTCTTACTGTTTTTTTTTCTTTTTTTTTCTTCTTCCCAAAACCATGAAGTAACACCACAACTAATAGTTTAATGCTGTAGCGATCTTTAACCACATCTTTCAAAGGCAGGGTTGGTAACTATTTACAATAAACTATTTAATATTGTTTGAAATGGTCTTTACACCCCGACAGCAATACATTATTGATAACCTCAACAATGGCTCAATTCCATCAAGTGATCATTTCAGTGAGTCAGCATGCACAATACCAGGGTCTCTAAGTGGAATGCAGCCATCATTAATGGTTTTGAATACACTTGTGCTATGATGTGTCAACATGTCTGCTGTGAAAGGTCTATTCTACCACGCCCCCAGGAACCTCGCCGGGCTTTGATGCAAACATGGGCATAGAGGCCAACAGTGGAATTGCAACGTCACATGACGCCCTCTGGCCCAAAGACTTTCCCATTGCCTTTACATGGCGAAAGACGTCTATATCAGCGAATAAATTTTTTGAGGTACATCAACTTGCCAGTCCAAATACTTAAATAGTCCTTATTTAAATCGTCATTTTTTAGTTGTAACATGCACTAATAGCCAAACGTAGTTATTTAACTAGGCATAATGAAAGCAAGCAGACCCACAGGACTGTAACTGGCTGAGCTGCCCTGCAGGTTCATGACAGTTCTCCCAAGTTGCTGTAATAAGAATATAATTCATCATTTGTATTATCTTATAATATATACATCCGAGGGCCATATCAAAGAGTATAACCTCTTTGGCCGTATGCTGTAAAGCAGTAATTATTGACGTCTGTTCCCACATGACCGGCTATTGGCTAGTAGCTAGTGGTAGATAGTAGCACGACATAATATCTCCTTGGTTCTCTTAATACATCCATGGGTTTATTTTGATAAGCATTTGAATGAAGAATAATGAAAACACGTTAGTGAATATTTTGACAATGAACGGTGAGTTTGCCTGTATACTTGTTTCTAAATACACAAGAGACAAGCTCAGCTGGGAGGCGAGGTTAAAGAAATCGCTAGTGCACGTCCATCATGATGTCATAGGCCGCACAATGCAGAAACAGAGGAGAAGATCTGGGTATTTTTTTTAGCTTCATGCGCCACTGAGCAACTCATCGGAATAAACGGGGCTTTGCGTCGAACAATGTTTCCACATCTCTTAATACATCCATGTACTCTACCCCTCCCGTGAACGAGCCTTAGCTCAATGCCGTCGTCGCCACATTGCCAACAGTAGTCATGTTTGTTTTAAAATTCGGTACGATTGGTGATGATTAGGCGTTTGCTTACCGGTGAATGAGACATGAAGTAAAATTGTGCTCCTTTCTCCACTCTGCTCTGAAGCATCGATGCTTGTGCACGTCTGTGGGTGGGTTGGAGCTCCGAGGGGAGGGGTTGGACGGAGCCCTGAGATGCTACTTTCTAATCTTGATAGCTTTTACATTACCAACCCTGGGTTTAATTATTTTACACCCCCTTTCAGGAAGTATTACAGAAAACACAATCTTGGAAATGGAAAATCTTCAAAAATAACCAGGTTCATTCATTACAGATAATTGGAAAAATGACAAGATTCAAATGATAAAAATGTAACTTTTATTTCATGTACTATACAAAGGATGACATATTTACACCAGCAAGGCGAATGCTTTTCAATGTGTATAAAAATCCTGATAGAGATATAAAGCATGGGTATACTGTGCAATTTCTGCAGAGGTGTAGTTTGCTTAGTGGTCTGTATATAAAGTGATTAAAAATAGTTGAGCATGAGAGGCAGTAAGTACAGTACTAAAGTTTTGTTCATTTATGGCAATTATAATTGATAGGTGGGACAACTCAAAATGGCAGCACACTCTTGAACTGTAGTTGCAAGGGATTAACAATTCATATTTATGAAATTGCCATGGAGAATGATGGAATTATAGAGGAAGAGGGAGTTAAACAGCATTTTCTGTCTGTCTTCTTGTGATTGAAATGCTGCACTGAGCACGACCACTGTTAAAAGGATCTGATAAATAAATGTGTGTGCAATAAAGTATGCAACTTTTCCACAGGAAGGATTGAATTGAGGTAATGACATGAGGCATCTGCATGGCTAACATGATTACAATTCAGGCTGAAGTCATAAAACTGAGGGGAACGTGTTTCAAGACACCAGTTTATAGCTGAGGTAACGATTAACTCATTGTATATAAATAAAGTAAATTAGTCGGTATTAAGCTGCATGTAAACATACCTACTTAAGCCATCATTACTTTGACAATGGCTTCAGTTGTAGATGGTCGTCTTGGCATCATGCTGACTGGGTCTGATGCATAGAACATACCCTTCAGATGCAATGCCTCTCTAATTATGTTCAGCAAGTGCCTTAAGGCCGTTTTACAGTTGTGCGGAGGCTCAACGCAGAGCTCTCGCCGTAGCCTACGCAAGTGGCTTGATGTTTATACTTGTGCACTGGTGTGTGCTTCCAGCCGGCACGTGTTTGTGGGGAGTGGGTGATAGAGCGAGGGAGAAGTGAGAGAGTGACGGCGATTAACTTGGGAGCGAGTACCGACTCTAGAGTCATAGTGAGAGAAACAAAAGTGTCTCCCCTGTTCTTTCTGACCATGGTGGGAAATCTGGAGCAGGAAAAGTTAACCCTCTCCTTGATTTCATGTTGTTTATGGAGAAGGAGAACCAGGAAATGAGCCGGGGGAAATGCAACGCTACCAAGCCACAGCCGAGCGTTACATTTTTCGAGAGGTGCGCGTCAGGCTACGGCGTAGGGTCCGGCGTAGACGCAGAGGGGTCTGCGGGGCTATGCCGTTGATTTTACGCACGACTATAAAATGGCCTTTAAACCTGCATTCTATCTAATTTCCAGCAGGGGGCAATTAAACTGGATCCAAAAAGGAGTCAGTTTCTATAGAAATCTATGGGGAAATGACCCTGCTTCTCACTTGATTAATTACCTCAATAAACATTTTCATAGCGAGTTTATGGCCTAAATCACTAGTTGCAAGTATTCTTCAATACAGCATGATCATTTTGTATATTACAGTCCCATTTATTTTAAAATAGACAATAAAGCACGGTAAGCTTTAGGGGCGTGGCTACACGCTGACCTGTCAATCAGGACAGAGGCTTGGCAATGCTAACCATGGCCCTGTGTACATTAAAATACCCATGAACTTGTTTTTGACCCTATCGCTGTGTTTTTACTTCAAAGTTAATTGGAACACTTTGGTCACCTACAAATTAGAGGATGGATACGATGGGACCCGACGGGTTCGGACAGATATTTAGAAATTAAGTTTGGGTTCGGGTCGGTCACGGTCACATCAGCGCGATAAGGCATTTGTTGTAAAATGGTGCTCCGGCTCCTTTAAGAGAGCTGTGTGTGTGTGTGTGCGTGTGCGTGTGTGTGTGTGTGTGTGTGTAAAGTGGGAAGAAGAGAGACAGAGAAAGCAGACGTGTAGATGCGACCGGAGCAGAGTTGGTGGAATAAGTTTAAGTTTTGTACACAGTGTGTGCGGTATCCGAGATAAACCCCAGACTGAAAGCCAAGTTCATTCATTTGCTCGCCAGGAACGGGATTTTAACCCCGAGGTTATTCTTTTTATAACGTCGGACATGGAGGTAACGAGTCTCCCCTGGTTTTCTGACCACGGTCGGAAAACAGTAATCAGGAAAGGTTAACACATTGAACATTTTAAATTAAACAGCTTATTAACGTGCGCTTGTTGCCCCGTGTGCGCAGATGCGCTCGTCTGTTGACATTTCCGAATGCCTTCCTATAATTGCTTAATAAAAGTGGGCTTTCCACACAAACAAACGTACATGTGTCATTAGTATGAGAAAAAAAATGAGATTTTAACTGTGTCGGGTTCGGGCTAGGACATAAATATCTTAATGCCTGTCGGGCTCGGGTCGGGTTACTGCTCTGTCGGACACGGGCCGGGCTCGGACAGAAAAACGCGGCCTGATCCGCACTCTACTACAAATGTCTTGTTCAGCGCCCTGCCAATCAAGCTAGCTAGCTAGTGCTAATAATGGCAACCTTAAGACAAAGTCTGCAGGTTTTCAACCAGCTCACTGCCGTACGTGCAGATGAACAGCACCAGTCCGCGTCTACCTGCTAGTAAAACTCCGTTTAATGACAGAAGGGTTGAAGATTGGCGACTTTCCCTCTTTAGCGTTTAGCTTAGCGTAACGCCATGGTACCATACACAACACTAGCTTAGCTGCGTCATCCTCCCCAGCTCCACCCGTTTGTCCAAATATGGTCACTTCTGGCTTCAAAATACCAAGATGGCAAAGGCCAAAACGCTAACTCCTGGCTTCAAAACGGCAGTCCACAAACCAATGGATGACGCCACCAATGCTACATTATATTATATTTAACGTCTATTCATGAAACACCACTCTTATCATAGGGCGAAAAATGATCTACGACTCTAGTGAAAGTTTCAGGACTAAAGAAATGTGAAAAATGTGTGCGCTCTAAGCATAATACAACGCACTGGGTATAGAAAAAAGGTGCATGTTAGGTGCAAACAAGGGAATGCGAGAGTACACAGGGGCCACATGTTCTTAGGATGACAGGACTGGAAAGTGAAAAGGCCTTACTTAGTTCCTGAGATGCGAGCGAGGCGTAGTCCTGCTGGGTGGGCCTGGCTGCTCGAAAGTTTACTAAAACCAATTTTTCAGTCTAGTTGTCCCCTGCATGTTTTCGCACGGGATGAAATTTTCCTGTGGGGTCTGGAATGAACCACTTGTCCCACACGTCAGAAAAGGAGGATGTTCTCCCCCAGGGCTTGTAGTGTCCATTCCAGTGGAGGAGTTTGGCAGCTTTCACAAACTGGGGGGAGTAGCGATTTCCAGCACCTGTCGTGCCTGAAAAACAAGGTTTGGCCATCATATGATATATGATATATGATATGTCCACTGTATTTTGTGTAAAAAATACTTAAATCATTAAAAACTTTTAACCTGACAAGTTATAATGGTATAATTAAACTGGCAATATGCTTTTACAACAGAAAACTGCCTCATAAAATGTTTTAAACGCCTGTTAAAGCTATAATGCATAGTTTCTGTCGCCCCCCATGAGGAATTCTAAGTAATGACAACAAAACTGTCGGCATGTCCACATGTTACAAGCCTTCTGTGATCTCGCACAGCCCCCACCCCTCCTTTACGCAGTTGCTAGTAGTCAAGGAGGACACGGGGCACTAAGAAAAACATCATGGACTCTTCACAAGAGGTAATTATCTTCACTCGAGTTTCTGCACAGGAAAGTTGCCGGACGACACAATCTTCTGAACACAGCCATACTGAGAAATACAGAGAGAGTTGTTTGGAGCTGATAGTCTTAATTAGCTTTGTAGCAACTCATTTGGCAATGGCTGGAATGTAACGGACGTTCATTAATATCAAAAAGTTACGCACTAAAGCTTTAAAAGGAATAGTTCAACATTTTGGGAAGTATACTTATTTGCATTCTTGCCAAGAGTTACACGAGAAGATAGATACCACTGTCATATCTGTCGAAATGTTGAACCATTTATTTTAAAACTCTATAAGAGCTTCTCAAAATACTACAGCAGCACACGTCTGTATTGTGGATACTGTATGTGGAAGTATCACACTAACCTCCCAGGGAAACAATAATAGGGGCTGCCCGTTTGTAAAATATGTAAAAATCATCTGGGACAGGCCTACTCACCGTCTGCAGGGTTAGAACCAAAGATGCAGAAGCAGCTTTTAGTTTTTTGCACCGCATGAACTTCCTGAGGACTTACGATCTGCCCCAACCTTGTGTTCTTTTAAAGCAAGACTTAAAACTTTTCTGGTTGACATTGCTTTTCCTGAGGTCATTTAGAGATGGCCATTTCTCCTCTATGATTTGAAAGTTTTTTAAATGTACTGTTTTTTGCTTTGTTTTTGATTGTGGAATTTTATGGTGATTTGCTTTGTATGTGTATACTTATGTAAAGTACTTTGAATTGCCTTTGTGTATGAACTGTGCTATATAAATACATTGCTTTGCCTTGAAATCAGTTTGATATACAGCCAATGTTTTATTGACAAAAACTCTTCATGTATTCTAGTTTCCTATCAGTAACTAATCAAAACTTACCAAGGTGCCTGACATGCCACATGGGGTCGATCGTGGAGTGACGTTTGTAGAAAACAATGAGGAGTGGGGGGGTGGTGATACTCTCTGCCATTGTCTTACTGTACAGATCCTCCCTGAGGAAACCAACAAAGAGTCCACTACAATATAATTGTGTACAATTAACTCTACAGTTGGTAACTTTTATAAAAACAAGTTTTAGTCATATTTACTCAAATTGTCACTATATCCTGACAGTAGTACATGAGACAGATAAGCTGTGAAAAAGATGTTCCTCTGCCTCCTCCTAATAGCATTAGCAAGATTCCGCGCCTGAAGAAAAACAGCCAATCAGAGCCGAGGTGTCTCTAACAGTGTCAATCACTGCCTGTGAACTCAGTTCAAACTAACAAACTAGGCAGCGTTGATCAAATATGAATCAATATTCATATTGATTGAGACAGATTGACACTGGGTTAGAGACTCCTTGGCTCTGATTAGTTGTTTCCTTCGGGAGGCGTAGAATCTTGCAAATGCCATTAGGGAGCAAGAAGAGGCAGAGGAACATGATTGAGTCAGTTCAGTAACAAGTGACAGTTTCAGCTAATGTGATAATATAAAAAGTTACCAACTGTAGCTTTAATGAAAAAAAAAAAAAAAAAAAAAAATCAAGATTTTTGCCTTCGGTTTGTCTACATTTGACATAAGAGACTTCCTCATATTAGAGACATATTTATCTTTTTACCGCTGTGAATGTGAGTTACGTACTGTGCGTTAAGTTCCATCCAGTTCTCCAGCTGCCGGGTGATGTTCTGGTTCCTCCACTCCGTCAGGTTGGCGAGGATGACCCCGGGGTTGAAGGAGCACGTGTTGGCCCTCATCCCCAGCTTCTTAATAGCTTCCTTCTTGAAGTCCAGAAAGCCTATATAGTTATTCTATTAGAGAGGATTCTTTATTAAATCAAATGTCGGCATATTCACATAGAAACATTCTACATTATGATACTCTTAATTTTTTTTTTTTTTTTTGCATAACTGAAAAACTCATGCAAGAGATGGCCCACCTGATTTCCAGCCCCTCGAATGATGCCCTTAGCAGATGCTGAATCACAGTCATCAGAAAAGGCAGCTGCGTGTCCTGGTTTGAGGTTGGTTTCATAAAGCTCCTGAATGTCCCCTAATATCAAACAGAACAGGCAAAATCCATTCATAAATTACCATTCCACAGCACATTTTATCTTACAGTTCATTAGGTGCATGTAAACTCATTTTCTGCATGACAAGTAGTCCTTTAAGGTGGTGTCTTACCTTGTACAATGACATCGTCATCCAAATAGATGGCTTTCTCTGCCTCGGGTATGTACACAGGTAGATAAAACCTGGCAAAAGTCAACTGAAAAAAACACCATTAACACAAAGTTCACAAGAGATGAACATTTGGAAAAAAAAAAAAAAAAGAGGAAAAATTATTTTATTTTTTTCTGGGACAGTGATAAAACATTCAGTTGTCTTACTGGTTTGGTAGCTTCCAGTGTCTGAGGATCTTTAGATATCTTCCTATTAAGGAGCTCAGGCTTGAAAATAACTATAGTATATTTGACATTTTTAAGCCGTGTCTTACTAAGCCACTCACTGTTGGTAAAACAGGGAGAAAAAGGTTATGTCAGACAATAGACATTTCACAAATTCCTCTTAGCTAACCTGAAGACAAACCAAGGATATAATGGTATGCATGCTGTAGAAAGACAGACATGCTTCATCATCTTACTTTAGGTGATCCACCGTGTCATTCAGGGTCACTATGGTGAAGACGACATTGGCTTTACTGTTCTGGTAGACACTGTTCATGGCAGCAACCACAGCTCCGAGTCTTTCCACAGCAGCAGTGATGAGGACAGGGATCTCCTCTCCTTTCCTCACCGACTCTTGTCTGAACTCCGGAGACAACTCGGATTCAAAGGGAAGAATCATCCCTGCATCTGGATAAAGACATATTTAGGATTTCACAAATTACTTTTAATGCACTGAATTTGTCTGATTAGATGCTCACAACAGCACATTTGATATTCTGAGGAAAAGGTGTATCCCGTGTGTAGGTACAGAGCAGCTGACACAAAGAATACTTACCCAGCACAAAGATAAACATACCTTCGTTTTCCTTGTATAAAATGTCACTGAGGTTAAGGAGATTTCGTTGAACTATGATCAGGAAGGCCACAGCCAGCAGCAAAAGGATGACCACGTTTACTGAAAGACACAATGAAGAGCTCATTTTAATGATAGATACACAGGCCAACAGTGTCAGCGTGGGAACTGTGAAAGCCACAAATCTGTTGGGAAGTAATGTTAAATGTAAATGGAAGCCAGTCTGCCTCAGTATTAGTCTTACCAGTATCTATTTAGTTTTCCATTCTCACTGTAACGTTTTATCTAGACTACATACATGCTTCCTTCCACAGATATTTAACACATCTATGCTTCCTTCAGATTGACTCACCTCTCCTCAATGTCATGACAACGGTCTCATCAGTTCCTCCGCCTCATTAAAAAATAATAAAAACTGAAAGGGTTGATCTGAGTGCAGCTCAATATGTATTAGCTGGCTAATGAGGACTGAGGAGAACCCGGATTGCTCCTGCACCGCTGCGTGGCGATTTTAACTGTGTTAATATGCCTAAATTTAAAATATATACAGCGAAGGTGAAGTTAGCTCTTCAAAGAAATAAGATAGGACAACAAAAGTAATTTACGCTAAAAAGCCAAACTGCCAACTCAACATCAACAAGTTTATCCGCCATCACAATTGCACGTAGTAATAGATGCCAATGCGTTTGCCTGATTGTAAAATTACGCTTGCTTGCTGTTTTCAGTAAATAAAAATTATTTTAGGTTTAATTTAGTATGTAGTCCTATATGTGATTTAATGACTAGAGATACAAGGTCAAAATTGTATGCTTAAACTATGATGGCCAAAAGTCGCTAGACATATTGACGGGCAGTCATTTAGGCAGGCAAAGCTTTACCTTCTATATACAGTCTATGTACTTTACCCATTTACCCCATCATGACTATTTAGAGATATGTGAACTAGCTTTTTATATATAGAAATACAATTTCAAATCAATTTTCATCGGTCTATGAGAAATGTACCTAACAAAATTAGTCTTAATTACCTTCTTATTTTTAGGATCTCTTATAGAGTTGCCATATTGATGCAATTCTTCTACAAAAATGTCAAAAAATTGGGTTGGAGTTACAGTCAGTGGTTGGAGTCCGCCCATTTCTGAATGTGGAATTTTTCTAATAACATTAACTGCACAAAAAAAACCACCTCGTTTGCCCAGTTTTCCTTCTTATAAAATGGAAGAAAATCAAATATTATGGTACATATACAGTGATAAAACAAATGACATATTGTTTCTTCTTCTAGTTCACAGAAAGTGCAAGAATATTGAATATCTAGTCTAAATCTCTTTAATGTCTTTTTTGGATGGATGGACTTTTTTTTTCTGCAGCCGAATGGGTCCTTCACAACACGACGTATCTTTTTGAAACCGGAACTGAACCTGCTTCGGTTTGCTCCCGTTTGAACCAAATTCTGTCCGTATCTGGTCCGTATATGCTTGTTCACTTCAAGTAGAAAAATGCTGTCTGTATTCAAGTCCATTCCGTCGCACATGGTAAGAGACGATTAGCTTATTTGGTGGGGAGCTGCATAGTTATGCTAGCTATTTATTCATGCTTTCTATCAAGCTTACTAGCTAGTGCAGTGGTTGAAGTTGGTAACAGCTGCTAGCTAACGTTACGATGATGATATTCTTCACAGCTAACGTTAGTTGACCAACCATCCAATGTTTCTGATTTTCTTTCCACGGAGTGACATATCAAACACGAAGTTAACCTGCTGTCAGTTGTTAGCTGATATTTTGGCCCGTATGTGAGTGGACTTACAGTTAACTTAGCTACATCTAAAGTTGTTTAGTACCGTTAGCTTTTAACTTTAACGTTAGCATCGCCATTAACATTACGTTTATTTTTCATTACTCTAGCTTTATTTAACCTGCTAATACGGATAGTGTAACGTTAAACAAAGCTATTAGGCAAGACCCAAGTTTCACCAGCTATTTATTTTGCACAGGTGGACTAGGGCTGGGGTCAGGGTACCGAACTTCGGTATTTTTTAGGCATAGACCGAAGTCGAGTATCGAAAAAAATCCCTTGTCATTCAATACCAAATTTCAATATCTAAGAAGTAAGTCTCATCATCGTCAGTGAGCCAATAAGCATGCAGTATGCTTATACCAAGATCTAATAATGATTTGCTGTCTACACGTTGTAGGATGCAGGTATGCTATGCACACATAGGTATACATCTATGTTATGCACATAGAAAGGGCTCACGTGTGTGTGTTGTTGTATTTTGAGAGACTTGACTACAGTGTGTTACATAGGTGTTAAGGAGCTGGGGGGGAAAATATTTGTAATGTAATTTTTTTTTTTTGTTGAAATGGATTTTATGAAATTGGTTGGTCACTGAAGGAGCTGCTCAGTGCTATCAGAGTCCTGCTTGGGGTGGGACCATAGACTGTAAAAATAATGGACAAAGCTTCCAGGCCTGAAAAGTGAAGCCAATGTGGAAGTGCCTTAAACCTGCATTCTATCTAATTTCCAGCAGAGGGGAGCTCCACTGGTTGAAAAAAGAAGTCTGTTTCTATAGAAGTGTATGGGAAAATACTTCTTACTTGATTTATTACCTCAATAAACATTTCCCTCAAGGGTTTATGGCCTCAATTGCTAATTTCAAGTCTTCTTCAATACAGCATGATGCTCATTTTGTAAATTATGGTCCCATTTGTTTTAAAATTGACAAAAAAGCAGGGGATGCTTTAGGGGCGTGGCTACATGCCAACCTGTTAATCAGGACAGAGGCTTAGCAATGCTAACCATGGCACTGGTTACATTAAAATAGCCATGTTGCTTTTGGGTGTTGTCCGTATTTTCGTCTTAAACATTGACCCTCTCACAGTGTTTTCACTTCATCAAAGTTAATGGGAACAGGTGGTTGCCTAAAATGTCTTGTTCAGCGTTATGACAATCAAGCTAGCTAGCTACTGCTAGCGTCAGCTGGTAACTACGGTAAAGCTGGTAAATCTCCACTGGATGACTCACTTCAGAAGGGTTGAAAATCAGCAACTTTCCCCCTTTAGTGTTTAGCTTAGCGCAGCGCCATTGCAACCATAAACACCACTGGCTTAGCCGTGTCATCCTCCCCAGTTCCACCCTCTCGTCAAAAATCGCCATATCCGGTTGCAAAAAAACAAGATGGCGACGCCTGTATCGCCAAACTTGAGGCTTCAAAACGGCAGTCCACAAACCAGTGGGTGACGTCACGGATGCTACGTCCACTATTTGTTAGTCTATGGGTGGGACATGTTATCCATCAGGGATGATAGCTTTGCCATCATTCAACTTTCTCCCACCACCTCCACTGGTTCGAGGGGGCATCCCAGGACAGAGCTGGCAGTCGAAATGCTGCTGCCCCAGCGGACCACTACACAGAAGACTGCTTATTAATGTTGCCTAAATTATGTTTCCCCATCCCTTGTGTTACAGGATTATAAAGGCCAGAAACTGGCTGAACAGATTTTCCAAGGAATAATACTCATCTCAGCGGTAACTAACCATGACACATGCAAACTAGAAATTCAAACATCCCACTAGAATGCCATTGTATTGTCACCTTTTTTTCATGTTCACTGATATTATTTGTATTGTCTTTCCAGGTGATTGGATTTGTGTATGGTCTGATCATTGAACAGTTTGGTTGGACAGTGTACATCGTCTTGGTTGGTTTTGCTGTGTCCTGTGTGGTAAGTTGTTTCGATCTTTTGTGTGCTTTATTTATGGGGAAGGGACGATACGTTGTGCACCCAAGATAATTCACTTTTGTCAATGTACATTGTTCTGTTAACACAAGACAACGCCATAGACCAGGACCGTACAACATTTTTGCACATTGTTAGCCGTCTTGTGGTTGTATACCATGTAAATACTTTTTCTGGGGGGCCATAAACAACAGCCAACATTAATAATTTCTTCTCTTTGTCCTTGGCTGTAGTTGACGCTGCCTCCATGGCCTATGTACAGAAAGAATCCTCTGTCCTGGCAGCCAGTTATACCAGAGACCAGCGGGGAGTCAAGCCAAAAACCTCAGGAAACTCTCAAGAAGAAAAAGCATAAATAACTCAGAACTGTCTCTGCCTGGCTGTTAATACATCCTTTATTTTGGAAACTATTTTGAATTAGGTCCCACAGTTCACATTTTCGGCATTGGCGAAGAAAATTTTGTTGCAGTGTTTGTCAGTCAATAACGAAATAATCTTGTCAAAATAATAAACATCGGATATTCTCTGTTTTATAAACGGGATGTTTCATTTGTATTTTTTTTGTTTGTTTTGTTTTTCTGCAGGTTTGTTTTAGGGTGGTGCTCAACATTTTTGGAAAATAGGTGTAAACAAAAAATACATTTGATTTATTAGAAAATATTCAAATGTTAATATCTACAATGCATCTACATAATATTTAAAAAAAAAACTACAATACAGCAGCAGAAGTGAGATCTAGTTTCTTCAAAGATACAGTATAGGTAAAACAATTGAAATTCTAGTCTGCATTATAAACAAATGAGTATCCACTACAAAAAGTAGAAAGACGAGTGCTTTAACGTGACTCAAAATCTTTGCATAGACATCCGGAAAATGACAGGAATAATTACGAATTCTGTGTTTGAAGAATGAGGTAAAAAAAAAAGAAACTTTACAAATTCATTAACATATGATTGCTTGCACAAGAGCAGTAACGTTGTGGCAATTCCATGACAAAACCTGCAAGCATCAATGATGATTTGCATGCAAGAACGTGGCAATGTCACACAAGCAGGTTGGTGTTTTGGCAGGATACAAATTCAATTTCGTGAACAATATTGACTAGTCATTTCATACAAGTTTCTACTTGGAAGCTGAAACATTCCTCCCAAAGACAAAAGTTTCCTGTTGGAGATCTGTTGCCTGTTCTCACAGTTGGTGTCATGGAAATGCAAATGTTTGCTCCCTTACAGTATATACAGCATTTCCTCTAAACCTTGATGGCAATATCCTCAAAGAATTTCAGCTGCCTCACCATCACAGCATAAGCTTGGTACTTCTCATCCCCCATCTGGTCACGGAGGCACAGCTGCAGTGAGAAAAAGGGATGCCAACTGTTATCATTTTCGAAACAGGACAGCGGAATTATTTTTTTGAGTTCTATACACACTGGGTTTTGAACTTCGCAGACAAATTGATTACATTGTGCATAGGGAAGTTAATCTATTTGGAGATGTGATATGGACGGAATAACATACAATTTTAAAGTTAACTTATTTTGAACTAAGTATAACTTATTTAACTTGCAGCCCCATTTATTTGTGGATGTCAGAACCCTAACATAAAGGAAACATTCAATTAATGCATTGACCTAACCAATGCGTTAGAAAATCATTAAGTTTTGTCTATGTGAATTGTACACTAGGCTTTCATCTTTGTGACTTCTATTACCCTTTCTTGTATAGAAATGCACAATGTGGTGGCCAGTTAGCTCAGTTGGTAGAGCGGGCACACATGCAGAGGTTCATTCCTTGACGCAGAAGGTCCAGGGTTCAAATCCAACCTGTGATGGTTTTCCTGCATGTCTTCCCCCCTTTCATATCTCAGCTTTCCTATCCAATAAACACAGAAATGCACAATGTGTTTCACTGAAGGAAACCATAAAATCCCTGAGCCTTTGCAAAGCATTGTAGCCTAGAAATCTAGACGCACCCTAGTGGCAGCAAGTTTATTTTGCAGCCAGGGGGGTCTAGGCACTCTGCGAGCTAGAAAAACCAAACTCTGGACAGGCCAATCACATTGTGTATAGAGTCGGTAGGCGGGGTTATGACTGCTGCTGCTGGGAACAGCAGTCTTCTGGAAGACTTGGAGTAAAGCTTTTCTTTGAGAAAAAAAACAAACAAAGAACGGCAGTGAAATCATTCTTAAAAAAGGAAGATGTGTTCAGAGTTTTGCCGACCGGATATGGCAAAAGTTTAATCTAAACACTAGCTTCGCTACCTTCTTCGTTGCTCTGCCTGGTTGTAGCGCTATCCTATTACGTGCAGAGGGAATTTGAAAGACAACCGTTTATCCCGCCCCTCGGATTGAGCTCTGTCAATGGTGAGTTCCGCCAGCTTGTCAGGCTAAAAGCATAGTGCACAAATGAACAAACCAACAAACACATTGCCTTACCTCCTATTTAGTTGCTCCTCCTGAACACTTAATGTTACTGAACATTTTCAGTTAAACCATGGGTACAGTGTATATGACTTGGCGTGGTGTGTTTTACTTTTATTACTTTTTTATTTTTTTTAAATCATACTTCTCGTTTGGTGTCATCCTCCACCTCCATGATTTCCAGGACTCTGTCCAGCAGCTTGACCCCGAGGCCCTTCACCACATCTGTTCTCAGGTGTTCTATCGCTCTCCTTATCTTGGCTGGACCAGACGTGGAGCCTTTTCGGAGAAAGAAGCTGGTTAAACACAAGCAAGCTCCAGGATGGCGGATCAATGACAATAGAATTTGATCAATTATCTAACCGATTGGTATTTCACCGAGTGACAAGTTCTCCGCTTCCTCTCGACCCTTCCCATGAAGCACCAGGGTGTCTCTGTACTTCCTGTTCAGTTTAAATTCTGGCAACGCAGTAGAGCCAAATCTGCCTTTGTCCACCTCACTCATACCATCTCCATTATCCATTGTCAAAGTTTGGGTCATCATGTGGACTAAATCCTGCATGTCACTGGATTCAGTCTTCCTGCAGATGACCCATAAATCATGGATTAAACAGCAAATGTTATTCAAGCAACGTGAAACAGCAAATACGAAAAAATACGAAAGCAAAGCAATATGCTGACTAATTTCGAGTTGAGGTGAGCTGCACTTGTTATTTTCTCCTGTCTTGTATGCTCTCACCTTTCCCTGCAGTCTCCCTCCGAACGTTCTGTGGAACTTATGGATGAGCTGCATTCGTCTTCATCTGACCTTCGCTCCTGCAACTTATCTTGCTGTAATGAAACATTCCACTGTTGTAACAGACATGTTCACACAGATATTTTGACCAAAAAAAAAAAGCTGCACTTTCATATGGCTCTTTGTAGTTTTGCTTATTTAAAGCTAATGTACTTGCACTTACTACTTGTTGTCTGGAGTTTGCACCTTCAAGGTTGAAAACACTTACTTGGAAGTCGCTTTGGATAGTGTATCGGTGTTGTTTTAAGCCCCCAACGTCTCCTTCCAGGCAGCGCTGCGACTGTTGATTTCAAGGCCCCTAACCCTAACCATTGCCTAATCCTAGTGCCTTCCAGGCAGCGCTGCCTGGAAGGAGACGTTGGGGGCTTAAAACACAGATAAAAGCATCAGCTAAATGACATGTAATGTAATGTAACTTCTGTTTTAAATTCACTGTAAAACCATCATATTAGACTCACAAGGCACATCTAACCTTTTTTTGTCATACCAGTAGACATTCAAAAAAGTGCAGTATCCTTTGTATGAAGTACAATTGAATGTCACAGTGATGGGGTGTCAGTACCTTACAGTCGGTCTCAGTGATAGAGTCTGAAACAGATCTGGTATAGGGAGCATTGTAGTGCTCGTCCTTAGTGGAACTGACATCATAAGATGCCCTTCTTACAACACTAACACCTGTGGAAAGAGCAGGAAAGTATTCTTTATTTTGGTTTTATAGAGCTGCAATGCACAGAATATTTTAGCTAAAATGTGCATGTATGGTTGTTATTAAGTGTATATGTGTGTATCTAAGTACGTGCATTTTGTAGGATTACGTTTAGTTTTTTTCATAGCTTTATTTAAGCCTCCTATAACTTTACTTTTTTTGTTATTGGTCCAACTGTAAAGAAAAAACAGTATGTACCTGGTTTGCTGCCACTCTCCTGGGACTGCCTCAGTCTTCTTCTCTCTCTGGCAGACAGAGGACGATCCTGAAAATAAAATTGAGCCATCATTTCTCATTTTCATATTGTTTTGTATTACATTCACATCTTTGCAGTAATGTGGCTTTATGCAGTGCGTGGGTGGAGGGGCACTCTCACCTGCGGCAGCGCTAAGAATGTGGTTGCAGCTACACTCGCCTTCTTGGCCTCTGTGCACCTCCGACTCCTCTTCCTCCCTTCCACGGCTATGCCCTCAACAGGAGGTGGAGGTAAAGGTCTAGGAGCAGCCACCTTGGACTAACAGACGGCAAAAAAAAATAAAAAAAAATAAATGAAAATTAAGATAAATTAAGATATAAAGAAAAAAGATGACTTTATTCAACCTCACTGACTGTTGATCATTGTGTTATTCTCAAGTTACTATAGTACTACAGAAACATTTACTTATTATAGGAGGATAATTCCAACAGTCATATCTTCACTTGAACGCAGCATAAATTGTGTTCCTTTACAAATGCATTATGATGGTAAGTTTGAGGAAAATCAGCAGACTCAACAGCAGTGGAAAAAAAAAAGGCACATCGATTTTCTGGGGGGTGAAAACTTCTTTTTCTCATGTTTCCCATGTTGTCCCACAAGGCACTAGCATTTAGGCTAAATTGAATCCTGTAACTGAACAGATTTTTTCCAAAGTTTCAAATACCTAACATTAGCTCCTGTATCTATCTTTACCGTGTCCTGATCCCCATGTGTCCGTCTTATGTCCCTCTCTGTGTCCTGCTGTGATATAGATGGTTCTGATGAGAAGTGAAGGGGACTTTGGCACGGAGTGATCAGACCCAGTTTACTGGCTGGTAAGGGAGATTTCTCCCCAACAGGCTCCTGAACAGAACACAATTACACTTTTTCCCACTGTGGCAAAAATCTTCCAACAACACAACAAAAACTTCCTGAACTTTGTGCCATTGGATGTTAGCAGTATTACACAATCAGCTAGGCTTATGGGCTTTATTCTGGCAAAAGTTCACAGAATGAGCACAATAATTGTAATGCTCACCAGTGGTCGGGGGAAGGGCTCTAACAGCTTTTCAGTAGATTCAAGGCTTTCCTACAAATACATATATTAACACACATTTTAACATAGACAAGAATACTTAATGAGAAAACAACAGAAATACAGCTCTTTTACTAAGAGCACTTACTTGTATATCTGAGGTATGGTGTTGTGTCGGAGCTCCCTTGAGAAGGGTAACAGTGTCACTTTTATCGTCCATATTCACTTCCACAACTACTTTGATACTTTCCGTATTGCATTTGGGTGCAGATCTCCTCTCAAGGATATAAAAAGCCCCCTCTCTTTCCACTTCCAGTTTCGGGTTATGCATGTCTGCCTCTTTAAGTAACTCCATGGTATCATCCTTATCATCCACATCTGACATCTGTTTCTCCCCACAGACAGAAAATGTATCCCCAGGGTTTGGTGTGGCCTGTGGATGAATGTCCACCAATCCATTGGATGACATCCTCTCGTCTGCTCCCCGACTGCCAACACTTGATACAGACTTCAGAGGGGGCTTAACAGGGGAAGGAGGGGGAGAAGGATCTGGTTTCCCTCTTCCCTTGCTGTCTTTATACACACTGTGAGTCACAGGTTCATTACATGCACGGTGGTGTGAAACAACTGCCTGATGCCCCTGCACCTGTCTCTTCACACGCTCCTCATCCTCCTGCAGTTGGAGATCAATATTTATGTTGCTGATGGTTGCCAGGGATGCAATGCTGGATTTGAGAGCATCAGGCGAGGAGGATTCGGGTGGCCGAGGTGTTTGGACTGTAGTGCAGTCTGCGACGCTGTTTTGAACTTTATGGTGTTGTGATTTCTCTTCTTTCTGAGGATAAAGAGAAAAAACAAAAAACATAATAAACACGGACGATTCCCTGCCTGACATCCGAAGTGAAGAAGCTTGGATAAACAGCTTTGACTATCCATAGTAATGGTGCAATCCGGTTTTTGACATCTCACTACTTTGATGGCCAGGATAAATCCACACACACATACAATAAATATACAACAATGGAACTTATTCAGGACTGAATTGATTGATTTGGAAAACCTGAATGCAATGTCATGTATGGTATAAATCTAAAGATAATGCTGCAAGAACATAGATGTACACATGTTCTATTGATTCTGTATAAATCAACAAAAACTGTACAATCAGATTCATTAAAGGTGCCCTGCCACACGTATTTCATTACTTAGTGGTAATGTCTGAAGTTCTACCATGGACTCTGTAACATTTTTTTGTGTGGAAAAAAATGCCTTGGTTACCTTGTTTCACGCCATTTTAGTGTGGTATAGAAAGCCTGCAGGAAGACTCAGCTCGATTTGTACCAGTTCTCCATTCAACGAGCTAAGCTGCTTGACTCTGATTGGCTAACAGCTAGCCAATGAGAGCCTGGCTATCAGCATCCTTTACCCAGCGCAACTGAGCGAGCTCATGAATAATAATTGGCCTGATTCATGACATAACACAAACACATATGGACCTAACATATTTAAAAAAATGCAAGTAAAAACGGTTTTGTGTGGCAGGGCACCTTTAAGGTTACCAATATGACTACCAGTTATCGTTATGGCTGCCTATTTGCCAAGCACAGTAGCTTACTGTTAGCATTAATTATAACCAACATTGTTCAGGTTAGGCCGATGCATTACCGTCCATGACAGCCATATTCAACAGGCAAACCATAAAGGAGCATTTCATTTCAACAACTAGCACGACTAAGTTGGCATGGTCATAGCATAATACAATACTAGGAGACTTAAAAACTGTGGGAATATTCTAAAATATGATAGTATTATTATAGAGTTGTCTGTGTTAAACCAGCCTTGCTATTCTCCAGTCACTCACCCGTTTCACCCTGGTTGGAGATTCAGGCTGGGGACTTCTCTCAGGTTTTGTCAGATATGACACCACAGACGATCCACTACAATCACCACTGCCAGCCACAGCTTTCTTTCTTGACTTGGCCGTTTTTCTGGTAAGAACCAAAGCAAACATAAACATTTAAGATGTATTACATAACTATTTATCATTCTACTTTATGCTGGCAGCTCACTGTTGCAGAGCAACAACAACAAAAGGAGGGACAAACGAATATCTGACGGTAGAAATAAATGAAATTTGCACACAACAAATAGCTTTAAAGAAACAAGAAACAGCAAGGTGTTTTGCTGTCAGTGCCACCTACTCTTTAGTGGCCTCAAGGAACATGGCAATTTGTCGTTTAATGTAAGGCTGTCTGAGGATAAGTTTGACATCAGGCCGGTCTTCAGGTCTCTTACACAGCATGCTCCTGATCAGTTCTCCCAGCTGGGGATCATACCTACTGGGCATCTGTGGCAGCTGATAAGAAAACCAAAGAAAAGGTTATAAATCATTGTGAAACTATTTGTGCCATTAATTATTTTTCTAGAATCAGAAAAATAACTATATATATTAACTAAAAGAGAATCAACTATTAAACTCCTAATCAAGATGGCTAAAGTTACCAATAGATAAACCCACAGCTGTTTTATCCATGGTTACGTGGGACAAGGACAAGACTATTGCAAATTCAAAACAATGTCCTGGGACTATATATATATATATATATATATACAAAAAGATGATTGTCATTCAAACTTGAACTGAACAGAATATCAAAATATATGTAAAAAAATGAAACCCACCTTTCCTTCTACAATGCGATAAACCAGCGAGTTCATGTCCTTGGCATTGAAGGCATGTTTCAGTGTGGACATTTCATACACACAGCAACCCAGGGCCCATACATCGGACTAGAAAAAAAAATAACATCCATTTGTAAAGCAGTTTCTATGACAATTCATGAATAAACTACAGAAGAAGAGCAGACAACCATATTACCTTGTGGTTATAGGGTTTATTAGAGAAGAGCTCTGGACTCATATAGTAAGGGGTCCCTATGAGTGTGCTGGCCATATCATTCTGGTTCTCCAATACTCGTGCGATGCCAAGGTCCCCAACTTTGATGATGTTGGTCTTGGTCAAGAAGATGTTCTGCGTTTTAAGGTCCCGGTGAAGAATGTTCCTCTCATGCAGGTACTGCAAAGAAATCACAACAGTGACTTCAGATGTCCTGTACTCATATAAAGACGTTAAATTATGTCTGACCTTGCGTGGCCTTTACTTTCAATCAATACCTGGAGTGCCATGGCTATCTGGACAAACCACTCCACCACCTGCCTCTCTGGTAAGAGTTCGCCCTTTTGCCGTTTGAGTAGATGATAAAGGTCACCGCCTTCACAGAAACCCATCACAATGTACAGCTGGCAGTCATCTCCTTCCCAAGACTCCCTGTATGTCACAATGTTAGGATGTCGCAGCTGGGACAGAAGCTGCGCCTCCTGCTCTGCAGAACGCCGTTCTCGCTTGGAGGAGGTGGTTAAATTCAGCTTCTTAATAACATACTGAATAAAAGAAAAAAAATGCACAGTTACTCTCCCTGAATTGGAAACTATTGAAACTATACAGTACTTATATATTAGTGAGTCCTTATATATTAGTGAACATGAACAAATTAAGAAACCAAAACATGTAAAGTCACCATAAGATGGAGAAAGTGAAGCATTTCCAACCACATTGCAATGAACTGAACTCAGTTTTAGTTCACATTTACATAATTAGGGATTAACGAAACCCTGGAAATAGTAGTGATCCACATATGAAGCCATGACACGTTGACACAGGAGCTTTGCACTTTGTTGTTTTATGGCTTGCGTTCAAACTACAAAACTTGCTTTAAAAAGGAGGGGGATAACAGTCACCATCATGGTCAGAAGTATTCATTATCCAGCTAAAGAAACTGCGGTTTCTTAAGGTTAAATGGGTTCAAATAAATTCTCCCTGTCGTCTCAAACTCTTTAGGGACCACTACAGACAGGAAAATTTTTTTATCAGCTGTCAAACTGAATATTATTGCCCTGTAAATGATAACATACATTTATCTTTACTAACATAGACGTTGTTTTGTCATGTTGTTACATTATGTGCTGCTCCACATATCTTAAATATAACAAGTTAAAAGAGCGTAAACAAATCTGTGATGTGGCAGCCTAACGTTACTTACCGTAAGCTAACTTTAAGCTAACGTTAGTTAAAGCTGGCTGGGTCTTCATAGCGGCAAGCCTGGTGATTATAACATTTCAAGCGACTAGCTAGCTAGCTACACTTGTTAAAGCTACGTTACGTTGCTTTTTTGAACTGTTGTGGGCCGTACTGAATTCCATTTCTCACCTGTTTTCGGTCTGTTTTGTGTTTCACCAAGTTCACCTCCCCATAGCTCCCTTTCCCAACGACCCTGATGAAAATATAATTATTCATCATTCTTCAATACGCTTCATAACGCGACCTGAAACGCTGATGACACTACACGACATTCACGGCAAGATTAACTGTTTTATTCCGTTCCATACTCCAACTGCAGAGACAAGGATAGCATGAAATCTGTTTGGAAAACTCCGCACTAGCTCACACTGCCAGCGATGAGATTTTGAAAACGCAGGAAATCAGCAGCAGTCCATAGTTTTTCGTCACTAGGCAACTGGCAGCTCGCTGCCGACGATGGTGAGAGGGTCCAACTAGACCAAAAACAGCTCTGTGTAACCACAGCGCCACCCAGCGTCTGCATGTAGACACGGGAGCAGCCTACTAAAGGCACGTTAGAAGCAGCTGCAGCACAGGGCCATTCCATTTATAAATGCCCACACTTCAGAAATTCTTTATTGTACCTTTCCTTACCTTGAATTGTAGGTTACAATGCCATATCGTTAATAAAGGAGGGAAGGTAAGAGGCCCGGGTGTAATAACAACACAGTTGTGTAATCAGGGTTAAATTGGGCCTGGGGCTGTCCTGTAGCCTATGAATTTGATACTTTTCTCGGTCTTAATAATTCAAACAATGAAGAAAACACGTTTTCCTTGTAGATGTAGAGATGTATACGTATTTTTTTCTGTATACGTTTCCTGTAATTCTGGGTCCGTTGACAACAAAGATCTTAAGGGAATTAGGATAGGAAATAGCAAATGGCCACTAAACATTATAGGCCCTAACTGCCACAAGCACGATTGCAGGGCTGTAGGCTATATAAATCCCTTAAAAATATTTAGCTGAATAATGCACATAGGCTACTTTTGGGTGGCTTTATTATGGGCCTTATTTTTTTAAGCAATATCACAAATAAATTAGTCAAATTGGTTTGGTAATGGATTTTATTCCGTCATAAACCATATACAAACAACACACAAACCTGACCAAAGATATGTTAACTCACTAAAACGCGGATTACCAAGACAAAAACAAAGCGTGCATGGAGCATGGATATGGACACGCGAAAACATCACTGAAATAAAGTTAAATTAAATCAAACCATAAAAGATAAATAGCATGCGATAGACAAGATGTTGGGTATGGAACTGAAACATATGTGACACATGATAAACACACGAAAAGTGAACGAACGTGCCTAAAAGAGTCTATGCTGCTGTATAAAGGGTTAAGCAGCAAGTTGAAAACAATTTCAGGATCAAACTTAGTTTTCTGCTATACAACCACCATACTACCAGCAGCCTAGACTAGGCTGATATTAGTAATGGCAACCAGTTCTTTTCTGCTGTTTGTGCACTTAACCAAGTGTATATGGTCCAGAGTTTTAGATGCCAACAACTGCAAGTCCATCATTGTCACTATGGCTACTGCCATAAGATTGCTTGCTACAATCACGGCTAATTTAGCAACTGCTAATTATTTTCATCACCACCACCACCATGTCAGTAGGAGTGATTTGTTATAACCATTATCGATACTGTACACTGACACCACTTACCTCCAAGCCTTTCATCATAATCAGCACGGGTGGAGAGAGGTGACCAATGGTGTCGCAGAGATGTTTACCTGTCCGCCACAGCTCGAGCGGTGATTGGTCCGTTGGTCGTCCTGCCCTGAAGTGACGTCAGGATGAGCGCTTCTGGTGAGGTTGCCAAGTACAGATTCCGTATGAGAGCGCTCCGAGTTGTAGAGGCAGACAGACGAACACTGACACGGCCGTTGGACCTTACTGACTGCTAAATTTCAGGTAAGATCAACTGCTGCTAAAAAATCCTGACACAAACTTGTCACTCTGACTCTATCTCAAGGGCTAGAAGGATGTTGGAGCGTGGTTTCTTGCCAGGGGGTTTGATTGATTGTTTTCTACAATGCAACATTATCTGTAACGTTCGCTAACCTTAACAGGCGCTTTAGCTACGTTCACTCCGTGTTATGGGGACTTTTTGTTTAGGGGAACGTTTTACAACTCTTTGAGGTGATTGTAATGGTTTTGTAATGACTTTAAAACTATAAGTCGTATTAGCGTCACTACAGGGGAGACTGCTGAAGTTAACCGTCAGTCTCGATATGCAGATGTAATGTCATTCACATGAAGAGGACCTCCTGTATACCTGAAGCTGCAGTTTCGAACATACTGACGTGGAATATGTACTGAAGTGATAGCCTACTTGTCTTCTTTCATACAAACCAGTAACTAGACTGCTGTCTGAATTAATGTAATGCACACTAATAAAGTCAAGTTTATACAGTAGGATAGGTCTGACCAAATATAAATAACTCTATGCTATGTATTGAGAGAGCCCTGGTGGGATTATAATTAATCTTTACAGCAGAAATGGCGTGAATGTTTTCTCAGTAAACATAACATAGCTAACGTTTATTTTTAGTTTTTACTACTTTTTTTTTTTTACTTTCTGTTCCTCTCTCCCTTTCTCTTTCATCTCTCTCTCTCTCTCTCTCTCTCTCTCTCTCACACACACACACACACACACACACACACACACACACACACACACACACACACACACACACCTCTTCTGTCTATGGGATCTTGTAAGGAGAAGTCTGCTTATCAATTAATAAGCTCACTTTGAGAGGAGATTCGTTGTGCGTCACTGACACCAGCTGACCAATCAGACTGCTCTTAGTAAATCTCTCTGTGTTTGACAGTCAGCCAGTGGATGCATAGGGTTGATGGATCGAGAGCCATACAGTTTTGGATAGGCACCAATGGCAAGCTCTCTCTTGAGGGAGCGATGGTGTAGATTAGTTGTATAGTGATCTTCAGTGATAGTTATTGTTGATAGACGTAACAAGTTATCAAAACAGAGACATTCCAAACTGCCTCTCCACTGCTCCCTCCGTGTCTATGCTTTAAATGTGTTGTTCTTGGCACACAGGAAAAACCACTCGCCCACCACTGCAGAGACCTGGGATCTTTGTCTGTTTAACCGTTTGACCCAATGAATCATTTTATTTTTTTTACTAAATGTGTGACGTGTTTATCTCTTCCTGATGCCCGGTATTTCCAAAGAGATAATAAACACTGACACTAAAAACATGACAAATGTTGGGAATTAGAAAAAGGATTACTATCCTTCAAAAATGCATTAAACTATATGAAATGTGATCCCAAACCTGGGCATCTGAATGGGAAAAAGATGGGCAAATTTCAAATTGATTGAAAGGGTCCTGCCTTCTGCAGCTCTAAAAGCTCCAAAAGATAAGATAGGTAGCTATGCCTGACCTAACAAAGCCCTGAAAAGAAGTAGTAAAATAAAATCATCACACATCCAGTGTAGTGAATCTGCTTTAACAGGAATACAGACCGTTGGCATGAGTTAAGTCTTTGTTTATAACTTGGCAGCGGAATTCCTCACAGTTTTGAGCCGTGCAGTAGATTGCCTCCTGTGTTTACTCCTAATAGTAGTAAACACAAGCCCAAATCAATATTTGACAGTGTTTAAGGACAAAAGATAAGCAACTTTGAAGTGTGTCGTAGGTTATCGGCACTTTTGTAGAGACATGAGCCGTCCAGTTAAAAGATAACAAGTTGATTTGACCGAAAATGTGTCCAAGAGCTCAGTTTGGTCAAGTTTTCATTAAAATCTTAGACATCTTTTAATATTGGCTCTATGAGTTTGTCTGTTTGTGCTTTTGATACTCTGTGTGTGTGTATGTGTGGGTGGTGATGGTGCAGTGGATATGACACGTTCCTTTGGTGTGGGAGGTCTGGGTTCAATTCCCACTGCAATACATCAACCAATGTGTCCCTGAGCAAGACATTTCACCCATAGTTGCTCCAGAGGTGTGCAACCTCTGACATATATAGCAATTGTAAGTTGCTTTGGATAAAAGTGTCAGCTAAATGACGTGTGTGTGTGTGTGTGTTTCTTCTGTCTACTGCACATCACAGGAATGGGAAACCAGTGAGTACAGCGACTCTATTTTGTGTAAACCTTAAACGCAAGGATGAATGCTGCATGTAACATATTAGTCTGGGAATGTGGTTATAGTATCGTGCATCTCCCTACATCCAGCCTCTTCAATCCTTTTGCTTCTTGGGTTTTGAGAAACTTATCTTCACCCGTTGGTCAAAAGTCGTGTCATCAGTGGACATGGAGGGGCTCTTTTTGGCCTTCTACATGCTCATACGATCCCTGCATGTGTCTCTCTCCCCTGCTCTCCCACATTTTAAAACTTGCCCCTGCGTGTCTTAAACTTTAACCTTATTCTGCTGTTCATAGCATTTGCCTGTTTGAAAAACAGACCCTCCCCCCCCTTGTTCAACTTTGTCCTTAAAGCTCCAATTGCTTGAAATGTGTTATTTGAAATGTAGCATGAAGTTGCCCAATGTAAAACACATCCAGATGTTTGTGCCATTGAAGTGAAATCCAAGTGTTATAAAGGAGATTTAGGGGCACGTTGGTATTTCCTGTAGCTTTCTAAATGGAGCACAACCAGTGACAAGCAAGGGTTAATGCATTCATAGATTTTAAATGACTTTGATGTTTAAATGACTTTGATGTTCAATATCATAAATTCTCAGTGCATGGATTAACATGAATCTCCATATGAGCACGGTGAAATGCTAAAAAACAAAGCAGTATGTGAGAGGTGTTGTCACCGTTTCTCTGGCTTCAGTGTTTTCCTCCAAATGGTTGCAGTTATTTTTAGCCTAAAGGTTACTACTGTGTAAACATGTACTGCGATGCCCTGCCGAAATAATGCTGGTCAGGAGATAAGGTTAGAGCTGCAACTATTACTTTCATTTTTTTAACTCTTCTTGCCAAACAAAAATGCCAAACATGCTGACAAATCTATCACAGTTTACCAGAGCTTTAAGAAATGTCTTAAAATAGCTCCTGTTTTTATGTGGTAGTCAAAAAAAGTGTTTTGCATTGCATCAATTTGAAATAGAGAAAAGCAAGCAAATCTTCACATTTAAGAGGCTGTAATCCACAAATGATTGATACTTTTTAAATAATTAATTAATGATTATTTGAATAATTATCACAGAACATTTTTATTGGCCAACTAGCTAGTCAGTTAGTTTCAGCACTACAAACTCAAAGTACTCTTATTTGTAACCATGCATACATTAGAAAGCCTAGAGAAGAATCACAGTTATTATGTATTTGTATTTTCAGACGTTGATTAATACGCATTAACCTACTACAGATATTTTTTTAATGAACACATTCATGCTTGGGTAATGGATCCTCAATTCTCAAAGAAAAAAACTGTTGTCAAGTTGAAGATGTACTGAGGAATAGAGTTAAAGTCTACTATGTATTGTTTGTTTGTCCCCTACAGTAGGTATTGGACTCCAGGAACAGAGGCCCCAATAGGGCAGACTTACCGGAAAAGCTTTTATACACTGGACTTCCTCTTACTGCTTCCCCAAAGCACATTGCTTTGCATGCTGCTTTTTCATGCAAAGTTAAGAGATTCTTCCTTTTACTTCAGTTGCGTTTTAAAGGCGTGCTAAATAAAGTAGGGGAAATGATGAATGAGATTCATTTAAATGTTAAACTGTAAGCTTAGTTCCTTGTGCTTTTGGTTACATTTTTCAGTGAGTTTACAGTGGCTTGCATACGTTTACACACCCATGCTGAAGTTGACTAAAAACGATTGGCATGGGGTACTTTCCATAAAATCATCTCTCAATGCAAATCAAACCAGCTATTAGGCTAACTGAAATAAAACCATGCTAATCTGTAGGTATGGTGAAGGGGATGTGATGATGTGGAGCTATTTTAATTCCAAAGGTCAAGGGAACTTTATCAGGATGCATAGTATCCTGGATCCATGAAATAACTGGCCTTTAAAAATAAACATCTGCCTGCCTCTATGGGAATTTAACATAGGGGTGTACTGACTTATGCCCCCTGTGTTCTACAGAAGAACATTTATTTATTTATGATACATTATTCATTCACAAAGAAAATGTGTGTCCTTAAAGGTTGGATTTTTCCTAATTGTTTTAATTAAGGCATTAAGATCAATTTCCAAAAGATGTTGTTTTTTTTTATTCCTCTTTTTAGTCAACTTTAGCATGGGTGTGTAAACTTATGCAAGCCACTGTATATCAGATGCTGTATGTAGCACCTGATCAGATTGTATCATTTTTCACTGCTTGTGTGTGATATGTCTTTCTAATCCATAGTCGATAACCACACACTAGATGCTTCGGTGTATTTTGATTTTTTTTTAAAACTAAACGTAACAGCCGTCAAAGTCAGAATGATTTCCACCTTTGCTGCCACCTGCCATCAGACACTAAAGCGATGTCGACTCTCAGATACCATAGCAGCTTCTTTGGGTTTCTATGATGATGCGTATGAAGCCAACTTCTGACATTATTGAAGGCGGCGAGAGGGCCACCGCATTCGTGTGTGTGCAGCAGCAATCAGTGACTGCACCTCAGTGCAGCTAGAAGAGGCCATGTCCTTTTTAACATTTGAGATAACAGCAGTGTTAAGCCCACCCCTGTCTATGACTTAATGCCACTCCTACACGGAATTCAGAATTGAAATGAGTTTACTCTGAAGTAATAGGGAAATGATTAACTGTGCTATCATATAGTCTTTGACAAAATGACTCTTGGACTATCCAGAACAATACGTTACATCATCTCATATGGCCGACTGTGAAGTTGCCAGGCAGGCAGCAGTAACAGAGGAGAGAGGCATGCTGATATGAACAGGGCTATTTTAGTCTTCCAGGTCTTGAGTTCTAGTCACTTTCTGGGTTTAGATGATGATCGCTGTGACAGCAGGGTGCTCTGTGATCTCTAGAGTGTGGTGAGGACAAACATCTGAACGTTAACTTCTTCTGATAAATGTGAGACACAAGTCAAATTAACATTGTGTCTTTTTTCTAACTCTTAAAGGTAGAAGTGTTTACAGCTTGGCATGGTTTTTTTATTTGGCCCAGTTTGTGAAGCTAATTTGTATCTTAAACTTGAGCATTACACAAGCTCAGTAAAGTCACACACACATTACAGATAAGCTGATATTTTATAGACTGATACACTGGTGAGTTTTGGCTCTTCACACAGAGGCTCATCTTTAAGTTTCAGTCATACCATTGACATTTTGACAATAACTTTTGTTATTAGTAAAGGGTTAGGTTTTTATGCATCTCTTGCACTGCTTGGCTCTGCTATAAAAAGGGTTACCACTGTATACTTGAAGTCATTCTTCTACAGCAACAGCCGCGTCACTAAAGTGAAACAATAGTTTACTTATTAACCTAGTAGATATTGACTTTTAGCCCATTTGCCATACATTCCACTCTTGTAGATCACACAGATACTTGACTGCAGGACGTAACTTTTCATAACATGTCTGAATAAAGAAAGGAAATTCTATACCGACCAGATCCTCTAACCTGATGCGCCAGATGCTTTGTTAACACAGAAGCCGTCTTTGGAAACGGTTTGCAAAAGGGCGGGCACTTAAAAAACAACAACCTGGCAGGTGATTGGATGAACCATCTATCACGTCTGCCATTGTTGTGTTGACGAACAGTCGTGGCCGTCACACACACCTGAACCACAGCCGTAGCTGCCAGTAGCTCCTCATCGGACGCTGATTGGTTCGGTCTGCTGCTTTTCAAACACAAATGCATTACTTGAAGCCTGGCAAGATGGGTTTTCATGTGAAATGTGATCCTGCGATTTTCGCATGATCTCGTCATATCACGAGGATCCAGCTGCTGTGCTAGGTAACAGATCCTTTTGCAGCAACCGCTTTGAAGGCTAAAGTTGCAGGACTCATAAACAACAATGACCCTGTATTTACCTGTGTGACAAGTATTTCAGTATAATGTATGAAATGCAGCTTTAAGCCGCCTACACATGATAGGAGGTAAAACCGCGAGGTAGGGCCCAGAGCACAGAGGCAAAGCACAGCGCAGGTATACTTCATTATTAGGCTCATTCGAGATGAGCCAGGTCTGCGCAGAATCGATCACCGGCGATCACTGCCCGTTGAATGCCGGTTAGATTTGTGTCCGACTTGCTCTGATGTCATGCACACATGGGCAACGATAATCTCACGATATCAAAGCGGCCGCAGGTTTGAGACGCAGGCAGCGCAGTTGCTTTTCATCGACTGCAAGACCCAGGCGGACCCAGAGAATGCTGGGAAACGCCTGCCTCTCAGCTGATTTAACAGCTGATTGGTTCAGAATCAACTCATATTGACGACGTTTTATATAAACCTTTTATTGTTTTTGAATAGGAGGGATTTTAATTGCCATTTGTCTGATTTAAAGGCTTATTCTGTACAGAACACATGTTGTGTGCCTGATAGTGACGTTAAGAAATCAGAGACTTAATCCGTTCAGATCACGGATCATCTACAGTCTGTTATTAATAAACATCAGCAACAGATCGCATGTAGAGAATTTTGACAGCTACTCTGTTTTAATAAAAACAACTGGAGACTGTGTACAAGCTGATATATGTGTCTGATAACATTTTATTAAATCGGAATCGGACCTAACAGGATGTGAGTGTTTCTTTGACTTCCCGTTCAGCATGAAGGCTGCTGCAATCGGCTGGAAGCTGTCCGACTTGACCGCGGCTTTTTGTCCCTTGCTGCCGCCGCCTGCGTCTACTTTACAGGCATGGCGCAGCTCATCTCAAACAAGCCTATTGCGTCTGGCTTTGGTTGCGCCTTGAAAGGTCAGCGGCAATGAGGTCAAAGTTGAAATAATTTTAACTTTTATCGCAGCACTCGGCGGCAATTCCGGTGCGCAACGCCAAGTTTCTTGAATGTATTTTGATTGTTTATGTTTACAATGTATTTGTCTCTATTTGCCTCTGTAAAGCACTTTGAGTTGCCTTGTGTGTGAATTGTGCTATACAAATAAACTTGCCTTGCCTAGTCTTACCAAGGGTAGCGCTTCCTCCACCAAAGGAAAACAATGGCACAGCCAGTGAAGATGGGTTTTACCGCAGATCATGTGTAGGCGACTTTAGCCTGTGTTAAATACCCTTTGTCATAAGATATGTTTTGTGTGTGAAAACTGTCTTAAGGCCCGGACACACAGAGCCGATAATCGGCCGTTGGACAGTCTGGCGAGGTCAGTGACTCGAGTCTGTTTGGTGTGTTCCGTGCCGTCGTCCGTCCGAGGGGCCGTCGTCCTTCATTTTGGCCGATTTGACATGTATAATCGGCGGGGCGGGCACTGCCGGCAGTCGGACTCAATGACCCATCTGATTGGTAGAGTGCTAACCCGGAAACGGGGAGCGGAATGAGACTAGAGTCTCTCAAAATCTGACGAAAATCTGACCTTTGTTGATCTAAAATGAAGACAAATTCAGCAACTGCATGGCCTATTTCTCGCTTAAAATGTTTTCAGAGGCACTTTTTTGACCAATTTGGGGAGACTGATCAGCCCAACTGCCTTTTCTGCCAACGTTTGGCTGTCGGCTCTGTGTGTCTGGGCCTTTAGAGAGAAATCAGGATTTACCGCATGCCTGAGACGCAGTTGCCAGATGCAATTGCCTATGTAACAGACCGACCAAATTTTGCAACGGTCTGTTGGTCAAGCTGCTTGTAATTTTGTAAGTGGTAAGTTTAGGCCACTTCCTTGCCTGAACCTGTGAAATAGAAGTTATCCTTTGGCATCATACAATTTGATTGTGCTAAACAGTTAGTCAGTTACTTCACTTCATTGTGTAACTTTTAGCTGCAAGAAGTGCTCTTCTCCAACACACACCCACAGCTAATGCAAACCCCAGCCATCAACCCTAAAGATCTAAATACATGATACATTACACAGCAATGGGGCCTGTGGATTTTTTACATATGTTAATGTAAAGTACTTTGAATTGCCTCTGTGTTTGAAAGATGCATAGATCATATGCCAGTATTTCCCAACATGACATCATGCATTGCATACTGTAAGTGTGACATCACAAGTGGCAAACACTTTAAGAAATCCACAGATGCCAGTAATCCAAGTCATAAAAAAATTTAATCATTTTTTATTCACTTTAATACAATCAACCATAAAAGAAAAGGGAGCAGCACTATCAGTGCAGTATTGTATTTAATGCATGTGGGAGATGGAAGCAGATACATTTGGTATTGGTTGGTATTAATGAGCTTCTCCTCCCTATCCTCTTTTTCTCCTCTAGTATTGTTTCTGACTGTAACAACAAGAAGATGCCACTGGGTCACGATTGCCATGCCTGGAAAAAGAAGACCACAGATGTGAAGGATAAGTATGACTTCAAAGAGATCTTGGGAACGTAAGTGTCAGTGCCAGTGACAAAAACCCTTGTGTTTCAGCTTTGTTTGATGGCTTTTTCACACTCTGGGAAACATTGTCAAAATTTGAATGAAGGGTGTGTGTTTTTACATTTTTACTGATTCATTTAATGCATATTTGTTAACTGTTCCCCCAGATGTACAAAGTACAGAACATTTGCATTTGTTTTGTTTCTGATCCTGACCCTTTTGTATGGATTGCATTTGATAAATTAGCATGCAACTATTTGGGAAAGTAATTATGAGCTAATTACTGGATAGACCCTATTTGGTAAGGATTGACTGGCCATAAATGTATTACTGTACAACTAGCTTCCTGACAAAGTCTAGCTGTATTTTGTAAATGTGCTCCAAGTGTATTTATGCTGGGCTGCTCCTCAGTGTCCCCAGATAAACAGCTTGATGCTTAATCGGACATAAGAGGCTCTAATGGGAACCTGATGTGGTGCAAGCAGCACACATGTGGTAACTGTGTCAGTGCAAAGCCAGGGGTAACAACACTGTGTTTCTCTGGCCATTTTTTTCACCTTTACCAGTTTGGTAATTTCATGGCTAATAACAAATATGCTTATGCCAAGGTACATGTCGGTGGTGTGGCACAGATGAGTTTGTATGAATACAGATCAGGTGGTGCAGTGCAATTTGGTACTTCAATTTGTTTTGGCATGAAATTGCACCTGCATTTTCAGCTGCTCAGACTATCTCTTACAATGTTAGCACAAACAGCTATTTTTGTGCATTAGTTGAAACACACAAAGACTTCTACAAGATCTTATCTAAATCTCTCTCTCTAAAATTTAAAAACGCATTCAAACACAATATTTAAAGTAGTCGGCCATACTGGTTAACTTTTACTTTCAGATCACACGTTTATCCAGTGAAATCATTTTGAGCACAGAGCACCATTACAGATCTTGTGACATTTATATTTGGGCAAAACTCCAAACACAATTTCTCTTGGTAGTCAAAAGGATATTTTCCGTCAAATAAATAGGATTAATTGGGATTGGTCAGTGTATGCAGTCTAATGCAAATGAATAAATAGGATTAATTGGGATTGGTCAGTGTATGCAGTCTAATGCAAATGAATACAATAACCCTGCAGTAGATTTTCAGTAATATAATAGCACTACTAGGGCTAGGTACCAAATTCAATACCGTTTATGTACCGACTGAAAGTATTGAGTATCGAAAAATGTGCCGTCATTCAATACCTAAGGAGCAGCGTCAGGGAGCCAATAAGCATGCAGCATGTTTCTACCAAGATCTAATAACGCTTGTGATTGGCTAACGTTCCATGTCGTAGAGACACAGAGGAAAAACTCTACGTTACACAGAGACGGGGCTCACGTAGTAGGAGCTGAAGAATAAATAAAAAGATTTGTGCCATAAAGTGTAATGTTTCAATTTAGTTTTGTTTTAAAAAATTGGCATCGAAAAAAGTATCGTTTAGGAACCGTTGTCGAAGTCACGACATTGGTATCTGTACCGGTATCGAAAGTTTTTGAACGATACCAAAGCCTGTCTACAGAAAGCCGTTCCACTCCCTATTCAGCCCCATTGTACCGAATTTGGTTGCAGTTCCACCAGAGTTCCACTGGGGGTGATCGCGGTCCAGTGCTAAATTAATGGGACACTATGGAGCTAGACGGCTACATTTGTCTTTTTCGCCTGATTGTCGTTGAGAAATCTCAGATTTGATTGTAGTTTTTGCAAGTTCAACATGGATTATAGGTCGAAAGTTGAATGAACGAGTACTTGTGTCCTTTCGATTTCTTACAGGTTGAGTATTTGTTGCCCATAACACGCTAGCATTCTGCTAATGAATGCTGATTGGTCAGTGAAGGACTGATTACGACCAGAGATCCCGCTTGACGGCATCCAAAGCAGAACCAGAATGTCGGAGTGAATATTTCGGCGTGGTCTTTAAAACATTAGCAAACCTCTTTCTAGCACGTGTATTGACAGGGAGAGCCTAACCTGTCAGCTGTGTTGTTGATACTTCGAGAGAACAAAGGAAGCGACTCAGAGCTTGCCGTAAAGCATTATCTCTGGCCGTATATGTGTATGACGTCATTGACATTTTAAAAGGCTTTTTAGAACAAAAAAGCCACTTTAAAAAAATCTAACACCAACAGTGTGTATTTTCTTAACCTCCCTTTTCGAATGCAACATTCAAATTACTAGACAAAAAATTATATCCTGAGAAAAGTGGACTTTGAGGGGTATAGCTCCATAGAGTCCCATTCATTCTGCACTGGCCTGTGAGCCTATATGGAACTCTGGTGGAACTGCAACCAGTTCAGAAGCCGGAAGTAACGAGAGAGTGGAACTTCTTCTCTTATTAGAAATTCTTTGGTGATACCCAGCCCCAAGCACTACTACTACTACAAGTGCACTACAATATCTTTGTGAAGCTTCCAATGTTTACATTTGTTGACTATGTCATCAGAACCCTGTTGATTTACCTCGGCGACACAGTGTCAACAAATCAGCCACAAAGCATTACATTGAGAGGCTGATACTCTGCTCCCTGCATAAAAGTGATTGTAGACAGAACATTAGAAACACCTCTTAAGGAAATACAGTTCACAGGGCAACAGCACCACTAAATATACAGCCTCATAAATTACCTTGGAGTTGATTCAACACCTCTGACACAGTGTTGAAAACTAAACTTGATACTTTACAAAGATAGGAGTTATTGCTGGGCTGCTGTATTAGATTACATAAGTCTGTACAGGTGTAGTTAATAAAGTGGTTACTCTAAAGGATTTGGCAAAGGAATTTACACAGACACAATACAGCTAGACCTAACTAATCAACAATAATTCCTAAAGCTAGAGTGGCCAACAGAGCTTAACACAGTGCAACTTAGATGAAAAAATATGTAGACAGTCATTTACACTAATGAGTGTTACTTGACATCAGTTTCAACCTTGGAGTCTAGCTTTCTTGTCTCTTGCTGTGTCTGCATAGCTGGTGAGTGTGAGGTATTTGGGGAGGGGCGGCTCCCAATTTTAGCTGTGGCAATCTTAATGCACTTCTTTGTCTATGTAAAGGAAACACATCGTACATTAAGATTACATACACTTTTTGGAGTGCTTGATGGCATGCCTACTGCTTGTCATTTGTAGAGCCGTAACTCATGTTCTGCATCTCTTAAGCCCGACTTAGAATAATAATAATACACTTTATTTGTATAGCACCTTTCATTCCATTAAATGCAGCTCAAAGTGCTTTACAACAGAAACAAATCAATAACACATATGGCAGACTATACTATATTCACACAGGTAAGCAGGAACATAATTCTGGTAGCACTACAGTACACTTGTCCAAACCCAAAGATACATTTGGCACTTGCAACAATAGAGCATATTCCATCACCAAGACAGGACCATTTTTGTCCTCTTGACCCCTCCTGGGGTTGACTTGGTCCTCCTGTCTAATTGGTCCTGCTATCCTTCCCGCTGTGAAGCGTTTGCCCAGCTTTCCCAAATTAGCAGGACAATTTGGTCCCTAGTTTGCTCTCAAAGAACACATTGCTCTGAGAGAACACTGCAGTTAAGTGTAACTTAATCCTACTACTCTTTGTTTTATGATCCTTAATCATGGGTGCTGAGTGTCATAAGGATGTTTATCCAAGGTGTCTCACTTGATGCACCTTTCACATACACCCATATCCTTGTTGGTCCAGGATTAAGTTGTGTGAACACAAGTCTGTCACAGCAGCTTTATGGCCATTTACCGTCTTTTCTGTCGGCATTTCTACTGTAAACACTCGAATGAAGGCAAGATCCCACTCAAAAGAAAATCAGCAAAGGCTGAATAATCTGTGGCCAAATTTGCAGGAGCATTGATCAAAAATTCATAACACAGTCAAACTGCATTAGAAAGAGTAGCAGTGGACCTCAGTTCAAAGAACTGAATAGGGATGAAATTAGAGTGACTGCCAATGCTAAATGGTATGCATCATAATGCGGCTTGTTTCTGTAATTGTGTTAGTTACTTCCAACTTAAAGTTTGAATCATGAAATGTTTAAATTATTTTTCTAGCACACTAATGTACATAGAGGGAACGAAAGGGGGATATTATATACAGGTAAATATAGCAATATCAAGCCAAATTGAAGTTTTATAAGTATATAAGCACAACTGATGGTCGCATGTTTTCCCATCCTTTCAACCCTCTTATTGTTATCACTCCAGTCCTCCACCTGCCCCCAGTTTGATGCTGAGCTTGTTTATAGAGAGATCACCAGCTCACCGCATCACTCAGCTGTGCGCCACATTCATTTGCCATTGCTGGATTGTTGTCTTGGTAACAACAGGAGACACTTTCCATAATGGACTCAAACAGTCACTATGGAAACAAAGTTTTTGATTTGCTATTAATAATCCTCCAACGGGTGCATATGTGTGTGCATTGCGCAAGAGGTGAACTCACTCGCTCTTTCACAGGAAAACACAGAAACAATGGCACACAGACAGATATTCTCCACAAATGTGCTCATGTTTCTGAAGCCTCCTTCCCTGATATGTTTGATCATGAAGGAGATGTACTGTAGGTGCTGCAAATCACCTCATCACTGAATTTTTTTTTTTTTATCCCATTTACAGCATTAGCATAAATCTTTCTACGACTTGACACATATTGGCCTCTGCAATCAAAGTATAGAATTGGTTGTCTTGTTTCTATGTTAAGATGTAATGAATACTTTTTTTAACTTTTTATTCTTAGAGCATGTTAACATATATGAGAAGTATCACGAACACATAGTTTTTACATTTGATTTTTTTTTTTTAAATGCCTGTCTTTAGTGACACAAATGAAATGATACGGGGACTTTAAACCCAATACAAGTGGATTGTGTGGTTTTGTACTGTGAATCCCTCCCCAGCTGCTGCCACGCTGTGGCTGTAATCAAAACAGATCGGAATTAATAATCCACACACACAGTGACACTGTCACTGCAATCAACTCAAATCCTCTTTTGCCTTCCTTCTTTTCTCATTTGTTTCAGTAACATATGTTAATTCCCCATCCCCCCCAACCCCCACTCCCCCTCACGATCTGTCTTTCTGTTTATCTCTATCTCTGTCTAACCCAGCCCAAAACCTTATCCCTGCTGTCACAAATCCAGCTCCATTTTGGCTCCCAATTCCTGTCACCTGCTCTTTTAACTGTTTCCTGGTTTCACACTGTGTTCGCTGTGGAACAGGGATCCTAGTGGGTCTTGCCGCCCTTTGATTTTCAGCTGAAATGAAAGCTTTCATTATACAGGGATCAGAACACGGAACTCAGCATAAGGCCGACCATTGGACCCACTTCAGAGTTATTGTCAACAAGACATAGTATGTATATAGTTAAATAACAGCCTACTCTTACAGTTAAATTGTTAGGAACATTGAAAAAAACATATGTCACAATTATCCGCAAGCTTTTGCTTACAAAAAATTCTAAAAAGTAAATTCCTTTTTACCATGTCATACATACACATATATACCCACCCATCCAGACCTTCTTTCGGAAGTTTGGATTGCCTTGGCTTTCCCGGAGCTTCCCTTGGCTTTATGTCAAACATTGACTGACCCTGCACTCTCCAGCATATGTTGTTTAGTATGTCATCATTCAAACCTGGCTGCTTATAGATTCGCAGGTAACGTATTTGGAAAATTTATATATTCTATATTTTGCTGTAACTGTTATATGACAGCAGAAACTATTTTTAGCAGTGCACCAATTCTACTTTCATTTCCATTTCGAACAAGTCTACCAGCTCACAGGTCTATGACAGATGTGGTCATTAGGAATACATATTATTCTGAATCTGTAATATGGATGTAATATGCTGTGGAATACATTGTTATAAAGATTTTTAGATTCAGTACAGCAAACAGCCGCTCTGTGTTTTGTTGTTGTTTTTTATTTCTATGTTCCCACACTTGAGGTTTCTCTACTGTGACAAACTGCACAAATGGGCCGTGGTGCCTTTTCTGACATTTGAATGAATGCCGAGAGCAGTGAGGGGGAATTCTTGGCCTTTTTTAAGCCCAGAATACATTGCACAACACAGAGGGAATGAAGGGGCAGGGTATGGGAGGAGTGGAGGGTAGGGGAGCGTGGTGTAATCATCTAAAATCGTTGGGCTGATGGATTGGCCCCTGCCTGTTTATGTCACTCATGTCGAACAGTGACCCAGTAGCTTCTGCCCCTATAGTCAGCCTATTGGCCACCATTGATTTGGAAGTGGTACTGTGTGTGTGTGTGTATGTGTGTGGGTGAGGGAAAGACAACACTTGTTTCGGCTATAGTTGTGTATCTGTTCTTTATGCACTGTTGTGTAGGTCCATGAATGATATGTGTAATTAAAGGTTCATAGTTGTTCTGTATGTCTTTCCTTTCTGTTTTTTCTTCTTAATGACCTTTGCCTCTAGTGTTCCCATCTCTCTCTCCACCTCGCTGAATGAACACGTAGCACCCATTCTTACACATCTTCTCTTTTTACAAAGCAAGAAGCCCTCTCGCTCACAGGCTATTATTTTTGATTTGACAGACTGAAGATCTCTCATTAAAACCTCCCGGGCATTTTTGTGTGCATCGTGACTTCACAGTGAGCTTATCTTCCTCATTGCCTTTTAATCCATATTCAGTGGATAAAAGACCACAAAGATGAAATAGCCATGGCTTTAGTGCTTGACATTTTTTTTAGCCAAGCGTGCACAACGTATATTTAAATAGGTGTTTTCTTGTTGATGCTTAATTGTTTACACAGAATCCCCACAGATTGCTGTTGTTTTGTCTTTCAGGAATTGTAGTCAGGGCTGGGTCACAATCTGGTATTCAAAAGAGGAACCTTTTGCTCCACTTGTGCCCTCACACTCGTGCCTCTCGGCTACATTACACGGGTTTTAACGCAGATTTACCACTCAGGCTGAGGGCTCTCTGCTTCTGAGTGGAAATGTTGAACTCAACACTCATTGCTGTGTGTGTGTGTGTGTGTGTGTGTGTGTGTGTGTGTGTGTGTAATGCAATGCACAAGTGTTTATGTGCACACTTGTGCTTGCAGAGGCATTTATGAAAGACTATAAATTGTGTGACAAGAGGTAAGGCTTTGACTCTGCCTTAATGTCAAATTCACTTGAATTCAATTACGGCTGAATTACGACATGATGAAATAATGCAAATTCTGTGTGTAATTGTCAAAGGTCAGACCTTTCTTTATTTGGAACTATTTAACAAACAAAGTAGTTCCTTAATACAGAGGTCTATGAAGCGTATGTGCTGGAGAATAATGAAGTACTGCACAAACAGCTAGGTGATAGATGTTGACCATTAATAAACAAGGTGCAAGCATATGCAGTGAGTCACCTAATGTAACTTATTTTAAGGAGAAATGTAATATATGTGATACAGCTATCATTGTCTTTTGAGTTCATTTACTTTATTGATACATGTGCGCTGCAGGATATACAAGTGCAAGTTAGGGTGCCACTTACAACTCAGAAATTAAGTTTTTGACTGTAAAAAATGTTCTTGATAAGGAATGTGCTGAAGGATAAACAGTATGAACATAGTCCATTCAGAACTTACTTATTGTCACAATTAAACAGAAACAGCTTATTATGGCCAACATGAATGAAAATGCATACATAAAATACATTGGTATTTACAAACAAATCATCCACAAAGCAAAATGTACAGTGTGTTGTGCAAAGGAAACCGCTACCTTTATAGAGCGGATAATACTCCCAGCATGAGGGGTGTCCCACTTCATCTATTTTTCATCTCTGTATCTCTCCATGCTTCTCTTTTTCTGTCTTTGTCCTAACCCTTCCTCTCTCCATAATTTATATTATATAATATATACATTTCATATTAATCCCATTGCATTCATGTGATATCTCCTTCCTTAATGTTTTTTTTGCCTTGCTTTTCTTTTGTTAAAAGGTTTAGTTTGTCTAAGCTGTAGGATGAGAATAAAGCTAAGACCGTCCTTCAATAAAGGAGAGAAGGCACACACAGTGCCCCGCTCCTGTACTGGACAAAGCACATGCAGGACAACATGTTAGCTTGTCTGCCCTTGTAATGCTGTGTCAGCCACTGATAAGACCATACAGGAGTTGAGTCAGGCTTGTGACATGCTACTGTGTGTGTGTGTGTGTGTGTGTGTGTGTGTGTGTGTGTGTGTGTGTGTGTGTGTGTGTGTCTCTGTCTCTCTCTCTCTCTCTCTCTCTCCCCCTCCCTCTCTCTCTCTCCCTCCATCTCTACTCATCTCTTCACTCTGCATCTTTTTTGATTCAGTGCTCAGACGTTATTTGTGCTCAAAAAGTGTGATGATACCCTCCTTGTCACCTTTATTAATAATAATTATAATAATAATACATTTTATTTATATAGCGCTTTTCAAAGTCTTTAAAGACACTTTACAATAAAACCAGTACATTAAGCACATTAAAAACAAGTGAAGCAATTAAATCAACACATAAAAAAACTGCCTAAAAAGCAAGTGGAACAATAAAACCAGCGAATAACAGCAAGTGAAATGTAATATTATATAATGGCGAAGGCTAATCGAAAGAGGTCGAATTTATTTTTTTTTCTTTCTCTCTCTCGGGGGGGTTTATTTGATAGGATAGCTGAAGACAGGAGAGAGGGGGATGACATGCAGCAAGGGGCTGCAGATCAGAATTGAACCGGGCCTCTGCAGTAAGGAATGAGCCTTAGTACACGGGGTGCATGCTCAACCAGGTGAGCCAGGGTGCCCCGAGGTAGATTTTTTTTTTTTTGTTGTTTTTTTTTAAATGTGTTGATTTTTATTTAAAAGTTACTGTCTCCAGACAAGTTAAATCAGAAAACAGAAACAAACTAAAAGAGGATGGGATAATGGACAACAACTTAGAGTTTAGGCAAGAGTGCAGAAAAAAAACACACAAAAAAGGAAAAAATGTTTTAATTTTGTGTATATATACACATTATCTAATAAGATATACATAAAAGAATTAGGCAAAACACTTATAGGCTGTTCATCTACTTTATCACATTACATCTGACACCTTCATGTTCTAAGAAGCCAATTATCCACCTTTAAACATGACTGAGCCTCTGACATGGAAGATTACTGTGAGAGAAGGTGACTTTCACAAGCATGTTTAAGGCTTAAGCATGGAATGGCTACAAAATAAAAACTTCAGTAGACAAAACATTTCATTAAAACTGGTGTGTGACAGATGTATGTCAAAATCTAAGCTTTGTCTAGCTGCTTTGTCTAGGAAGTGATTAGCAAACTCTGAGTAGCAAACTCAGATTTATATGTATATTTTTTTTAAATCACACATGGAAATGTACATAAAAAAATAGTTGCATCGAGATGCATCAATAATCAGTTTAGAATCAAATCGTTCTCCTCTGAATTGGAATCAAATTGTGAGGTGCCAAGAGATTCCCACCCCTACTGCTTATGGCACCCTCAGCCATACCCTGACCTAATTTGAACAGAAGCCTGTGTTTCAGCACAGCTCAGCATGGCATAGCCTGCAGTTCCTGGAAAACGCGCGCACACACACACACACACACACACACACACACACACACACACACACACACACACATAAATGCCCACTGTCTGGCCCACTTATGCATCTCCATCTGCTCAAAGCAATATATCCCCCCCTTACAATTTTAAATACACTTGCAAGCTTGTCATGTACATCTTCCCATAGTCTTTAACAATTGTTATAATCTCTTATTGCCCATATTCTTTTTTAAATTTATTTATTTAACCAGGTAGGCCGTTGAGAACAGGTTCTCATTTGCAGGTTCTCATTTGTAGATCAGTAATAATCCAATATGCAAGAAAAGACAGTCTGTATAAATGCTGAGAATCAGAGTCAGTGTACAGTTAGTGCAAAGTGTGGTCTTGGTGATGATGGAGATCAGTGATAACACAGCATACAAGAATGTACAGACTATATGAATGCTGAAATGTAGTAAAGAGTCAATATACAGTTAGTGCAGATTGTGATCTAGATAGCGAAGTAGATCAGTAGATGTGCAAAAATTGTGTGACAACAAAGGTGTAAAGCAATAATGGTTGAGCTTACAAGGGCAGGTGAATAGTGCAAATTAGCGTAAACGATATGAAGTGAAGATGTGCATCTGTGCAACTATGCAATGGGGCATGACGGAGATAATGGAGTAAGGGTGTGCAAAAACAGTGGATGAAAGACGGGGAACAGTTAGCACGTACAGTGATCGGACAGGAGCACAGGCAGACGTGCTTCGAAGGCAGTTAGTGAGATAAGGGTTTTGAGTTTCAGGGTTTTTTGTAATTCATTCCAGTCATTTGCAGCTGAGAACTGGAAGGAGTAATGGCCAAAGGAGGTGTGGGCTTTTGGAGTGACCAAGGAGATGTAACTATTTGAGCGAAGGCTGCGGGTGGGTAAAGCTATAGTGACCAGTGAGTGTAGGTACAGCGGGGCTTTGCCTAACAAGGATTTGTAAATGAGTTGATACCAGTGAGTGAGGCGTCGGGTGTGTAACGAGGGCCAGCCAACCAATGCATAAAGGTTGCAATGGTGGGTGTTATAAGGGGCTCTGGTCACAAAACCTATGGCACTGTGGTAGCAACATCCAGTTTTTTCAGGAGAGAGTTTGAGGCAGTTCTGTATATGACATCACTGAAATCTAGAATTGGTAAAATTGTCATTTTCACCAAAGCGAGTTTGGCAGCGTGAGTGAAGGAGGCCCTGTTTCGGAATAGGAAACTGATCCTAGACTTAACTCTAGATTTAAGGTGGTTTATGTGTTGCTGGAAGGAGAGGGAACTGTCTAACCAGACACCTAAGTATTTGTACACCGCCACATTTTCTAATTCCAACCCATCGAGAGTGGTAATGCTAATAGGATAGGCAGGGGTGGGAAGCGATCAGTTGAAAAGCAATTCTTCACATTGCAAGCTGCCCACATATCAGCAAACTGACTTGAGAAAACTTTCCTTTTTATCTCTGGTCCTAGAAATCCTAAGGGAAGCAAATTCTTGCTTTGCAGCTTAATTACAATCCACTACACGACTTGTATAAGGGTATTAGGTTTTTTTTGTGTGTGTTTCAAACCAATTCCTTTCAGTAAGTGGACTTGAAACAGTGGAAAGCTGGATCTAGTATTCTCTTACATGGGGAATAAAGCACTTTAAGTTGCATTAATTAAGCCACTGAATGGCTAATGTGTTAGCACACAATTGCCTGCATCCACCACAGAGAAAACATTATCCTTCAATCAGAGTCATGTTTCTGGCCGCCGACATTTGCTCTGCTTTTAGCTCCATTTTGGTCTTCTAAGCAAAATATTTGTGTTTAGCTTGCTAGATGTCTGACATTCTTTAGCAACTATTTGTTAAGTTGGTATGTCTTTGGTGATAGGCAGATAGTTTAGAGTTGCGACATTTGGGGTACATGTATTCATCTAGAAACATCTGGAATCAGTTCATTGTGCAACCAAAGCAATTATCAACAGCATAGGAATGTTTCTTATTGCACATATGTCACTTTACTCAAAGTGCTTCAGTACCAGTGGCTGGATTTGTACATAACAATGATGGCCAGGCACTGTGAAGTGTTATATTTTTCTACACTGTACCAAAAACATGCCGAACCTTGATCCCAAGACCACAGGATATATTAAGAATTAGACTACGAAATGCATAATTAAAATGACTCAATAAGTGTTTGGTTACATTACCTTAAAGGTGGAGTCCGTGATTTGTTCGATGATTTATGATATTTGAACTCAAAACCAAAACAAATGCACCCCCTTCCGTCATTTTCTTTTTTTTTTTACCGTTCTGCTTGCTCCGTCTGCCCTTCTCTCATCATACATCCATGGCCTTTTCCCTGTCTTGTGCACGAACACAGCTGTTGCTGTTTGGCTAGTTTCGCTTTGCCAGACCTTCCTCCACAGTGCTGCTGAGGAGGGTCTGGCTAGTCTACACAGCATTCCGGGATGGGAGAAGAACGTGCTCTGGTTTATTGCCATTTCTTTAAACCAATGACAATCGTCATGGGTGGCGTTAAGCACCGGGCAAAGCCACGATGCCGCTGCAAAATAGCCTCTGGAAGGAACTTATTTTGGTGGAACATGAGTATGTTTAAAAGTTGTTTTAGTCGTGCAACAGAAAACTGAGCTTGGACAGATAGTCTAGCTAGCTGTCTGGATTTACCCTGCAGAGATCTGAGGAGCAGTTAACCACAGTCCTCGTAAATCGAACAGAGTTTAAAATTCCAACACAAAGAAAGCGAAAGGTACCGGACATCCGGCCGAAAAGAGTGAAATCCAGCGGGATGTCCGGCAGCAATGTAGCAATCTCGGAAGTGGAGCGTCGTGGACATAGATCAGTGGTTCCCAACCTGGGGTCCGGGCACCCCTCGGGGGCGGCAAAGATCACAGGGGGTGCGCAAGTCTTTATCCGGGACCTCTTAACCTGGGACCCTTGCTGTCATCAGGTCAGCTGCTAGCTGCTATCATCCCGCCACGGCATCACTATAGTATGAATGAAACATGGCGGAGAAACGTAAAAGTGCTGATAACTCCTCTGTATCAAAAAAGAAAGTAAGGCTCTATCTCGAGAGTAACCTCAACTTCGGTTTCAGGGTGGGGGGCTCAGCTTTTCTTAGACATGAGCAGGGGGGGCGCCAAGGAAAGAAGGTTGGGAACCACTGACATAGATGGCTGTTTGGCTGGAATAGTGTTGTGTGGCTCGTTACGAGCCATTTTGTTTGTTTCCCATTTACAGAGCTAGGGCTGTGTATGAATACCAGTTTTTTTGGTTTTTTTTTAAACTTTTTTAGATTAATGTCTCTAGGATTTAAATTGTTCAATATATTGCATTGGAGCTCTAACTCTAGATGCTGTTGTTATGCATTGTGTTAATTACCAGATAAGGAGGGCAAATAGGGTTTGGTTTTGCAGATCTTTGCGTTTGTTTCAGGGCCAGATTCACAGTTGGGTATCTCTCTGCTCTGATTGGACCAGATGGTCCCTCCCTATGTCTCTTTGACCTTTCCACAGTTACCATTTTGTCATCTGCTTACATACCTTCTTGACCAACTTCTCAGCAGGACAGATGGCACAATTGGTTGGAGTTTGAGAAATGTGGGATTTATAGGGAAAACAGTACATGGCAGAACCTATTATAAGGAAGCTCTGTATTCTTAAAACACCACAGCATATGAAGAAAGCTTCCTTCTTTATGTTATACTGGGTTGTATAATGAAAATCAACATTGATATTATCTGAGTGTACTTCAACACGGCGCCTGTACTGTGCATGTCTGCATTGGCACAGACACCTCTGTAATACAGGAGATGGTGACAAAGGACACTGTTTTTTTTTTTAAAGAGGAGAGGCTGTAACAGCATACGAAGAGTGGGCCTTCCTTGGCTCTGCAAAAAGACAATGCATATTGTGTTTGGCTTGGTTGCATAAGTGTGTCAGTAGTAATAGTTAACTTAACAATATGGTCTTTGTTGTTGTCATTGTAAATCAGAGCTTGGCTAGTTTCATCTGTGTGGATGTAACCACAGCCTCGTATAATGGTCTGCTACTACATGTTTGCATTTATGTTATGTGCCTGTGTGTCAGTTGTATGGGAGTGAGTACAAATGCATGCATGATTGCATCTGAGATTTGCATCTTGGTTTTGAATGGCTTTCATGCACCGAGTAAGGCACCATGCACCTACACAATGAGAAGGTTGCTTGTAGTGCAAGCAACTTACGCAGATACAGAAAAGAGTGATATAATACAGAGCTAAGTAAATTAACTATGCTAATATTTGAACCTTTTGAGCAGTGGAAGTAAAAAGGCTGTGTTTGGACATTGTCCATCACTAGAATATACGTTGTTTTATCATCATGTAAATATTTACTCTGTTTGAAGCTCCATACATTTACAATTTGTTGCTGCCTGTCTATATTTAAATTCCTGTGTAATGTATTTGCACAGTGAATTGCTGAGAACCCGCCCTACTGTTTGGATAGTAGCAGTAAGAGTGTCTTTATTGAGGTCCCATGATGATGATAAGAATGTCCTGTTAGGAGCACGAACAGCTCAGCAAACACAGTTGTTTACCTTTTATTCCAGTTGAAACCTTTGCTAGAATTAAGCTCTCAGCAAACTCAACACACTACTCAGTACCCATCAAATATTCATCACAATTATGCTCTTCATATTTTATGGGCCTGCACTGTGTCAGTAACTAATGGACTTTTTTTCTTCTTTTTTTCACTCTTTAGTGTAACATCTGTCTCACAGCTAGACACAGGGATCTTCTACAGTTCCATCCTTATAGTAGAAATATTGTGGTTCTCCACAATATAGTCTGTAGAAAGGCACTTGGATGAGTGAGCCAATGAGAGACGTGACAAGGCTTAAGTGTAGAACAGCCAGAGCCAACACTTGTTTATTTATTTTTTTTAGATTATTTTTTGGGCATTTTTAGGCCTTTTATTTTTGACAGGATAGCTTAGACTTGAAAGGGGAGAGAGAGGGGGAATGACATGCAGTAAATGGCCGCAGGTCGGAACCATACCTGCGGCCGCTACGTCGAGGACTTAGCCTCTGTAAATGGGCACGCGCTCTACCAGGTGACCATCCAGGTGCCCAGAAAGCCCACACTATTGAACGTTGTATCAAACAAATTAAATTATTTCTTCATTGTTATTGCTATGTTTAGTAAAACTAAATAGAGGGGTTTTTGGTGTTGTTTTTTCACAAAACATCGCCCTTTGTTTGCAGATTAACGTTGGTACTCTCCTCCAGCCGATATAATTACTGTATTGCTATTATGCCCAGAATAAACATAATCATGGGCAAAAAAAGGCCTTGTATGGAATGTGCTACATAGTCCACATCCACAATATACAGAATTCACCTGTTTTTAAATGGTGTCGTGTTAGAGATTGTTCCCTAACACAATGACATTCAGAAAGAAGGAAGTATTTTCTGGGACTACATTAAAAACAATGCGTAGCACCATTCGGTGCAAGGAAGTGAGTGGTAAAGAGACTTCTGTTTATGACAAACAGGCTTTGTCTACAGTTTTTCGCTTAATTTGGGTAATAATTTAAAATGATGTGCCACTGGAAGGGGTTTGCTTGCAAACAAATAGGACTATCCATAGTTAAAAACACATTAGTGTTCTCAGATTTTTCAGTGTGTGTGTGTGAACCACTGTTTGACACTTCTCCCAGAGCCCCTCACTGGGAGTATGGAGAATGTCAACTAAATCCTCCAGATGCTACAGAGGAATTTGCAGCACTGACAACCTCCTCCACGCAGCTGGATTTCTGCCAAAGCTAATGGCTTCTCTGTTACAATTACTTTATGTTGAGATGTGACCACAAGGCCTCACTCCCAGGATGACTCTTACTTTTATCAGGAAATGGGTTCAGTGTTCTGTTTTTAAGGATAACTAGTACAGTGCCCGTTCAAAATGGGGTTGATTGCTTGGCCTCTTGTATTGCTGCTTGTAGCTTTCTACAGAACTCCAAAATAACTTACAGAAGGACCCCAAAGCACTTAATATGCAACCACACTACTGTATACTGACTTACTGTGTACTTCTACTTCAGAGAAAAACATTGCATTTACCTGACAGAGAACCTTGCAGATTCAGAATAGACTCAAAATATGATACAATAATTAAAATGTAGAGTACTCACAGATATACTCATTGGGGTGCACCATGCGCCACCCAATCCGGCCTGTTAATGAGAGCCAATCAGCAACAATCTGCGTTAATCAACCACCAGAACCGGACCGAGTACAGAGACGGACTCACATTGGACTCACAAAGATGGACTTGAAGTGTGAGTGTGTAGGTTGAGAGAGAGAGAGGTGTTGTCTTTTTCGTCCACAATACATGTTTATATCGCCACAGTCAGCGTTTAATGACGGCGGTGCTTTACTCGTCTTGTCATTATTATCAATAATGAATTTAACACTGCAGAGGTGTTCGTTTCCAAACAGGCTTAGTGGCTTGACAGTTAACGTTTAAGTATGGATATGATGTGCAGGGGTGTTTTGCCGACGGTAATGTTAGTGTTATAAGTTAGCAGCACACTTAAACCACCAAACCCAGGGTGAGTCTGAGTGAGACAGAGGAAGACTGCTCTCTTGCTCGGTCAGCTCCGAGATAACGTTATGTTCTGCCGTCTGCTTAGAAGCTCACAGCAACTTATAGTGCGTTCCATTTGTACTCGGAACTCTGATTTTCCGAGGTCAAAGTGGGAGACCGCCCCCTGACCTTGAATTTCCGAGCTCGGAACTCAGGGCAACCACCAAGGGGGTAAGCCAGCCTCTACAACGCGTACCTCCTATGGCGCCATTTTGATGCTACCTAGCAATCACCCGCCGTTAGCATTCCATTGACTGCCATTCATTTTGACGTCACTTTGACAGCGATTAACTTTACATCTAAAGCGTTTAAAGACTCTATTTGTCCATTGTTTATTTCTTACCAGCTCTATTCACACATGACATTACACAGACTTTGTACTAGGGTGCTGGCAGGTTGTAGTGCATGTGTGAAAGGGCTTTAGGTCATGCACTTTCTTTTCTGGTCACAGTGGTATGGAACCATGCAGTCCTTCCTTATTTGTAAAGCTGACAAAGTATCTACAAACCTAGTGACTGGAAGATTTTGGTTCCTCTCTGCCCACAGGTACAGCTATATGTGGCCAAAGAGATACTGTAAAACAGCTGACATTTCTAATTACCATACTGTAGACATTATGTTGCATAATCCTCCATGGACTTCATACATATAATACATCTGAGACCACTTCCACTGTATAACTTATTTACCATTAAATCAACTGAATTGAGAAATATGTTACACAAAAACACAATATGGAATTTACAGTGACAGGGAGTAATGTAGGCCCTTATGATGCTTTACCTTAAACATCAACAGAGGTTGTAAGAAACAATCCAGTCTCACAGCAGTTCGTGAAATGGTCACGTCATTTTTAATCTATTGATTCGTGTACATGGACACGTTTATCTTGTTTTTTTTTTCGTGATGGTCAGCACGTTTTTTAATCTAATGTATTTCAGTGGGAAGCATCTTTCGTGATCACAGCACAATTCTTTCTGTCAGTCGGGCGTGAAATGAACACCGGGTTGGGTTTAGGAAAACAATAACGGGACGTGGGACAACAACGGCAAGGTTGGGTTTAGGAAAAGAAGAACGGGATGGTTGGGTTTATTTAAAGAAGAACGGGACAGTTGGGTTAAGGAAACGTGACACGCAGGACACGATCCCCGGTCTCCTGGGTGAAAGTCCTGTGTTGTTTGACCCATCCACCACCCCAACCAACCTCCCTATGCAGATTTTCGGCCTTTCATACTACTCGCTACCGTAGTCGCTCTTAATACATTAGTTTTAAAAACGTGCTGACCATCACGAAAAAAACGAGATAAACGTGTACACGAATCAATAGATTAAATTACGTGACCATTTCACGAACTGCCGTGAGACTGGGTTGTAAGAAATGTCTGTCTCTTCTATTAAATGGGGTCATGGGAAAATGCTACAAAAAGTTCTGTTGATTTTACTTGTTTGTCATTATTGATTTTAGTTGGCACCGTCCACCTATATGCTGAAATTAAAGAATACAAGGAGTTAGCTCTCTGTTATGTTAATGGTTATTATATGTCTGAACCTAGCTATGGTGAACTGTATGATCCACATACACATACCTGCAAGTACCTTACTAAGCTGACACTTTTTCAGTAGTATTATTAACTTTAAAATCGATGTAATCGAAGTATGTTAAAAGGAGAAAAAGAGGCCTGTTACCATGCAGTATGTTGCACAGAATGATAATGTGGCCATCCAATTGATTGATGGTCATCACATGAGTGAAGCTTTAAATTAAAAACAGTTTTGGTCCAGTATCAAAATTTGTCACCAAGATAAACCTCAGCAATTGATATTGGTGCTTCCAAATGATCCCACCAAGTTGTCCCGTCTCCAAAACTTGACTCAGCAGCAACTCAAAGACTTCAGGAGGAGGCTGAAGTTAAAAAATAAACACAATCTGGCATCAGCAGGCTAGAATTTCTACCAGCACTAAGATGCAAGTAGACAAGTTATCACGATTTAACATCAAAGCAGGAATTTCCCCTCCAAGATGTCATGTGAAGAGCTCTACCTAAACACGAAAGATAAATGGACTGAAGTCTGACAGACTGACCTGTGTGTTTGTGTTTCAGGGGAGCTTTCTCTGAGGTGGTCCTGGCTGAGGAGAAGGGTACCCAGAAATTGGTGGCTATCAAGTGTATCCCCAAGAAGGCTTTAGAGGGCAAGGAAAACAGCATTGAGAATGAGATAGCAGTCCTGCACAAGTAAGTGGACTTCTATGATTAGCAATAATAGACCCTATATTTCTTTATTAATCAATAACATGATATATAAAATAAACATACATTTTTAAGCCAGTCTGTATTGTACCACACACTTTTCAATGTTTAACAATGTGCAGCATTAGCCTGCATCTGAAATACTAGTCACAAGGTTCAAGATGGTACATCATCGTATCTCCATTACTACATCATGTAAGTTGTATCACATTACTAGATATCATATATAATACTGTAGTAATATGATGCATGTAATGATATAATGCATTTTAATTATACGCACCTTTTAAAGCACTCAAGAACACCTTACAGGCACAGTTAAAAACAAGCATCAATGTATTAAGACATCATAAACTCAAACAAAACAGTATTTTTTTACGATAGTAAGTTAATACAAGAACTAGATACACAATTTTAATCAGTGCTAATGTGGTTATAGCCATTAGAGACAGAATCAGACCGAATATGCCAGTTTAAAAAGGTGTGTTTTAAGACGGATTTGAATATGCATCATATGGAACTTTATCTACTTTTCACTTGATTACTGTTATAATACATAATAGTAATTCCTTTTATCTATGGGCGCCTTTCATGTCACTCAAGGTCACCTTACAGCTGTAAAACAGTAATAAACTGTAAGACTTGGATCCATATATTCTGTACAGAAAAAGGCCAGTTCAATCAAATAACTAACTAACTAATTAACCATCCAGGTAGAAAATTCAACACCAGCTTGTATTTCGGGAAACAATCTCCTGGTTAATCTGGACCTACAAAAGCTAGCACACGTGATTCCTCTTTACCCAGCTCATGCACATGTTCCCTTTCTACCTGTGCATGAGATATACGGTTGTATTCTATAAAGACAAAGGCAAGTGACAATAACACAATTGCGGTTCAAACGTACTTCTCTTTAGATGTGGGGAACCACAGGCCATGGTGAAACGGGCTGATCTACATTGGTTCCCATGTTATTTTTAGAGCTCTTGTTGCCTGGGTTACGGGAGACACAACTCTAGCCAATATACAGCTATGATCCCTCCTGAGGTGAGGTGGAATGAGAGTGGTGGGGGTTAGTTAGCTGTTACAATTTTGACAAATGGTGTAAACTTGGCCTGAAAATCATAGTTTGCCTTCTTTGTCTGAAGTTTGTGTAGACTCATACAAAGGTTTCATTACTCATTGTAACACGTCATCCTCAACTCCCCCTCTGTACACAGAGAATGGGGACGAGGTCTGACTGAGTAGTATTTCCTTAAAGCTGCATGAATTCATATTTTTATATTAACAATGGATCAAATGACTACATGAAAGGTGAGCGGCGTGGCTCATTGTGTTGAACCCACAGAGATTTATCAACCCGACGCTGCAGTCCCCCTCGGCTCTGCAGTCTTTCATATAATTGTTTTGGTTTTATGGTTTGCAACGTTACTGTTTAGATTCAGTCTCACCGCTGCCATCAGTCTTATTTCCAGCAGCATTTAGGAGTTGAGAACCAGATAGTTTCTGATGCTTTGAATAGGTGTAATTGTAAGCTAAAATAGTGTAATATGTTAACATTTCCTTTGGTTTGCAAGGTCATGAAGTCATCAGATTGAAAATATATTTCCTCTCTTTGGATTATTCAGTCCAGTCCAGTTAAAGGTGTAATCACAGCCAGTTGTTTGAATACAACAGCCAAACTTACAATCAGTAAGTAAAGTATTGCTGACACTAAATTGATCATGTACCTGTGTAATTGTTGAAAATCAAATCCCACTTTTGTGTCAGCAATGTACTTATTCCATATAATGAAAATTCCCACCCCACAACACTGAAGATTTACAGTGAAGTAAACCTGCTCTCTTGTTTTTGAGTACAGGAGACAGTTGGCACACAAAATGTTATTCTGTAATAAAAATGCTGAGGCTGAAACGGTGGTAGAACATTATACGGCCCACGCTGTCTTTGTTTCTCCTTCCTGTTATGAGCCAAACCTGTCATCTTGACTTTTCTTTTATGACTCCTGTTATGTCTCCAGCTATAATTTATTGGTGTTTATTTAATGATGATGATTTAATGATAATCTATTATTATATGGTGGTTTGATGTATAATGTAGACATATGATATCATCACATTGGTTAGCTGGCTGTTCATCCTCTTCTCATTTTATATAGACCAAATATTTACTCAAACACAGACATACAGGGACTAATCATCCATCCATCCATCCATCTTCATCCGCTTATCTGGGGTCGGGTCGCAGGGGTAGCAGCTCCAGCAGGGGACCCCAAACTTCCCTTTCCCGGGCCACATTAACCAGCTCCGACTGGGGGATCCCGAGGCGTTCCCAGGCCAGGTTAGAGATATAATCCCTCCACCTAGTCCTGGGTCTCCCCCGAGGCCTCCTCCCAGCTGGACATGCCTGGAACACCTCCCTAGGGAGGCGCCCAGGGGGCATCCTTACCAGATGCCCGAACCACCTCAACTGGCTCCTTTTGACGCAAAGGAGCAGCGGCTTTACTCCGAGCTCCTCACGGATAACTGAGCTTCTCACCCTATCTCTAAGGGAGACGCCAGCTACCCTCCTGAGGAAACCCATTTCGGCCGCTTGTACCCTGGATCTTGTTCTTTCGGTCATGACCCAGCCTTCATGACCATAGGTGAGGGTAGGAACAAAAACTGACCGGTAGGTTGAGAGCTTTGCCTTCTGGCTCAGCTCTCTTTTTCGTCTAACGGTGCGATAAATTGAATGTAATACCGCACCTGCTGTGCCGATTCTCCGACCAATCTCCCGCTCCATTGTCCCCTCACTCGCGAACAAGACCCCCAAGGTACTTGAACTCCTTCACTTGGGGTAAGGACTCATTCCCTACCTGGAGAAGGCACTCCATCGGTTTCCTGCTGAGAACCATGGCCTCCGATTTAGAGTTGCTGATCCTCATCCCAGCCGCTTCACACTCGGCTGCGAACCGATCCAGTGAGTGCTGAAGGTCACAGGCCGATGATGCCATCAGGACCACATCATCTGCAAAAAGCAGCGATGAGATCCCCAGCCCACCGAACTGCAACCCCTCTCCACCCCGATTACGCCTCGATATCCTGTCCATAAATACTACAAACAGGATTGGTGACAAAGCGCAGCCCTGGCGGAGGCCAACTCTCACCTGAAACGAGTCCGACTTACTGCCGAGAACCCGGACACAGCTCTCGCTTTGGTCGTACAGAGAGTGGATGGCCCTGAGAAGGGACCCCCTCACCCCGTACTCCCGCAGCACCTCCCACAGTATCTCCCGGGGCACCCGGTCATACGCCTTCTCCAGATCCACAAAACACATGTAGACTAGTTGGGCATACTCCCAGGCTCCCTGCAGGATCCTTGCGAGAGTAAAGATCTGGTCCGTTGTTCCACGACCAGGACGGAATCCGCATTGTTCCTCTTCAACCTGAGATTCGACTATCGACCGAACCCTCCTTTCCAGCACCTTGGAGTAGACTTTACCGGGAGGCTGAGAAGTGTGATACCCCTGTAATTGGCACACACCCTCTGGTCCCCCTTTTTAAAAAGGGGAACCACCACCCGGTCTGCCACTCCTTAGGCACCGTCCCAGACTTCCACGCAATGTTGAAGAGGCGTGTGAACCAAGACAACCCCTCCACACCCAGAGCTTTAAGCATTTCTGGACGGATCTCATCAATTCCTGGGGCTTTGCCACTGTGGAGTTGTTTATCTACCTCAGCAACCTCCACCAGGGAAATTGATGCCAATCCCCCCTCATCCTCCAGCTCTGCCTCTACCATAGAGGGCGTATTAGTCGGATTTAGGAGTTCCTCAAAGTGCTCCTTCCACCGCCCTATTACCTCCTCAGTTGAGGTCAACAGCGTCCCATCCTTACTGTACACAGCTTGGATGGTTCCCCGCTTCCCCCTCCTGAGGTGGCGAACGGTTTTCCAGAAGTACCTTGGTGCCGACCGAAAGTCCTTCTCCATGTCTTCTCCGAACTTCTCCCACACACGCTGCTTTGCCTCTTTCACGGCAGAGGCTGCAGCCCTTCGGGCCCTTCGGTACCTTGCAACTGCCTCCGGAGTCCTCTGGGATAACATATCCCGGAAAGACTCCTTCTTCAGTCGGACGGCTTCTCTGACCACCGGTGTACACCACGGTGTTCGTGGATTACCGCCCCTTGAGGCACCTAAGACCCTAAGACCACAGCTCTTCACCAGCAATGGAAACTTTGAACATTGTCCACTCGGGTTCAATGCCCCCAGCATCCACAGGGATGCACGAAAAGCTCCGCCGGAGGTGTGAGTTGAAAGTCTGTCGGACAGGGGCCTCCTCCAGACGTTCCCAATTTACCCGCACTACCCGTTTGGGCTTACCAGGTCTGTCCAGAGTCTTCCCCCACCCCCTGACCCAACTCACCACCAGATGGTGATCGGTTGACAGCTCCGCCCCTCTCTTCACCCGAGTGTCCAAAACATACGGCCTCAGATCAGATGAAACGATTATAAAATCGATCATTGACCTTTGGCCTAGGGTGCTCTGGTACCAAGTACACTTATGAGCATCCCTATGTTCGAACATGGTGTTCGTTATAGACAATCCATGACTAGCACAGAAGTCCAACAACAAACAACCACTGGTGCATATGCACAAACAACAGTCAGAGTTTTCCCCCCACAACCCGCAGGCATAGGGAGGCGACCCTCTCGTCCACCGGGTTAAACTCCAACGTAGCGGCGCTCAGCCGGGGGCTTGTGAGTATCCCCACACCCGCCCGGCGCCTTACACCCTGGGCAACTCCGGAGAAGAAAAGAGTCCAACCGCTATCCAGGAGTATGGTTCCAGAACCAAGACTGTGCGTAGCGGTAAGCCCCACCAGATCTAACCGGTAGCGCTCCACCTCCCGCACAAGTTCCGGCTCCTTCCCCCACAGAGAGGTGACATTCCACGTCCCCAGAGCCAGCCTCTGCTGCCCGGGTCTGGTCCGTCGAGGCCCCTGACCTTCACTGCCACCCATGTGGCAGCGCACCTGACCCCAGCGGTTCCTCCCACAGGTGGTGGGCCCATGGGATGGAGAGATGTCCGCCACGTAGCTTTTTCGGGCTGTGCCCGGCCGGGCTCTGTGGCAAACCCGGGCACCAGACGCTCGCTGACGAGCCCTCCATCTGGGCCTGGCTCCATACGGGGGCCCCGGGCTTCCTCCGCGCAGGGTCACTTCATCCCTTCCTCGATGTTTCATAGGATTTTTGAACCATTCTTTGTCTGGCCCCTCACCTGAGACCACTTTGCCTTGGGAGACCCTACCAGGAGCACAAAGCTCCAGACAACACAGCCCTCAGGTTCATAGGGACACACAAACCTCTCCACCACGATAAGGTGATGGTTCCCGGAGAAGAGGGACTAATCATGGTCTAGCTAAGTCATTTGTAGCCAATGATGGTTGGTGTAAAGTTGCTGTGGAGGCTCTGTTGAAACTCTGAAAAGGCTTATTAACATGGCTGTTTCAAATGTCCGGGTTTTTTTCATTGAACACAACGTATTTTATTTTTTAACACACTGCACACTGGCAGGGAGACGGATTACTAAACTGCAGTTTCTCTCCTTGACCACTCATAAAAAATAGCTCATACCTTAGAGTGGTATGACAGAAAATGTTAGTGGTTTTGAAACCTTGACTCTTATAAACCGCGGTATACCTTGAAACCGGTAACCGGCCCATGCCTAGACTCAACAGAAAATGGATTAAAGACTCAGTAGATCTACCAATTTCACCCAGATGTCAGATGTAGTCATTACTGCAGAGATTCACCAGCCCTCAATAGACATTTCAGCTCCCTGACAGTCAACATGACCAAGGTTTTTCCTACATAGAGGAATTTTTGGCGTCCCCCTGAAGAGGTTTTAGGTTTATCGGTGTTTTAAGCCCCCAACGTCTCCTTCCAGGCAGCGCTGTCTGGAATGCACTAGGATTAGGCAATGGTTATGGTTAGGGTTAGGTGCCTTGAAGTCAATGGTCGCAGCGTTGCCTTGAAGTCGATTAGGCAATGGTTAGGGTTAGGTTTGGGGTTAGGTGCCTTGAAGTCAACAGTCTCAGCGCTGCCTGGAAGCAGAGGTTGGGGGCTTAAAACACCATTGAGCAGGTTTTAGCCAGCCCCAAAGAAAAAAACACCAGCGCCAAAATGACAAGAATTGAGAATGAAAATAGCGATTCAAATCTTCTCTAAATGTGTTTAAGAGCAATTTACCAAACAACCGTTGAAAAAGCAGAACATAAACTAGAATAGGAGTCCTAAACTCAGTTTTAGACTCCCCAGACTCTCCTGGAGATTTTAACGGTAGTATTTGAATATTAATATTATTTTTGTTAATTTGGGTTTTTATTTACTGAAGCATAATAGACATTTTTGTTTATCAAATTGTCAGAAATAACATACGGCATGCATACATCTGCAAATAAGGTAATACAGACTCTTAGCGTTCACTGTACGCGGATCGATCATGCTTACTGCATGACCAGTGTCCCCCATAAGTACTTCACAAACACACATTCACAGAAATTCAAGTTAAATGCACCTTTACTGCGTTTATTTGACTTCTGTAATTGTGTGTGAAAGTGCATGCTTGAGCTCACACTCTTTACATGAGTCTGCCCACTCAGCAGGTTTAATCCATCATTCATCCTTCACTGGGTCCATCTCTCCTTCCACACTGAGCTAAGCAGAATGAAGTTCATGTATTTACAATCTGGATAAGAGTCATTTGCGTAATCCAGCATGAGCTCATGCTGACTCATACACAGTTACCTCTGGTACAGCTCAGACACATGTTGGCTTTGTGTTGTCTTTGTCCTCCTACCTTCAAGTAAACTCAATAACGCTCAAGCCCACATTCATAGTCCAGGTACTAAGGTTAATTAATTGAATGGGTTACACACAAGCAAATAATTATAACAAAAATATTTTTAAAAATTGGCTTTGCAAATGCTTTATGAGAAAGAAAATGTTTGTTAGACCTCAGGGCTACACATCATGTGTTGTGGTGAGAGACACTGAATGTAAACATAACTTTTGATTGTTTACAAGAAGGGCCCCTTTAAATGGAGAGTATTAAAGTTGTCACAAGGCGGGAACAGGGTAATAAAAATACATCTGTACATGTACACACTCAGTGGCCACTTTATTAGGTACATCTGTACAACCAAATGCAATCCAATTGTTCTACCATAAAGTCTACTTTTACTGTATGATTCCTATCATGCTCAGTTTTTGCGACCTTTGTAATGGTAGAATTTATGCCAGAGCTATGAACATGGAATTGTATTAGAATGTACAAGTATGCCTATTAAAGTGTAATACAGGTATGATACACACTGTTACCATACCAATCTCGATCTGGTGAGTCATCATTTTACCCCTATCACCGCACCCACGGGTCTCAAGGGGCAGCAGAGCACAGAGTTGACAACAGAATGACTAGTAGAATTATTAATATTATAAGAATGTGTTGCCTTATTTCTCTTCTCACCTTCTTCCCAGGATCAAACACCCCAACATTGTATCTCTGGAAGAGATATTTGAAAGTAAATCACACCTCTACCTTATCATGCAACTGTGAGTATTAACATGTGTGTGGGTTTGTGTGATGTGGGTTTCAAACTCTCTCCCACGCACACTGCATGTCACATGCCATTAATTGCACCCTGTAACACACACGCAACACTGTACTATGCCTACTCATGAACACCAGTGGGGAGTTTGCCCTCACACCTGCAGCCTGTCAGCCACCCACCCACCTCAACTACTGAAATGTCAGAGAGAGAGAGAGAGAGAGAGAGAGAGAGAGAGAGAGAGAGAGAGAGAACAGATTAGAATCAGAAGCGCTGTTAACTGTGAGGCTCCAGAAAAAAATAAATTATTGATGCATTAATCACAGTCAATGGCACATCATAGACATGAGAGGGAGGGTGTACATTTATCAAGAGAAAGGATGAGTGGAAAATTGTTTTCTTGAGTACGTCCCCGTTCCTCCCGTCCTTCGTCAAAACAATATGTTGCAAGGAGAAACACTTGAATGCTCAAGACCAGACGCCCACAGTTCTGATCTTCTGTTAAAAGGTTGCTTCTCCTGGAGGCTCAAACACATGGCCTCACATTATCTGTAGACAGAGTGAAGTCTCCATCTAGTGGCTTCTAAGTCTAACATCAAGCAGACATCATCACACTGTCTGTGGTTTGTCTCACACTCTTGACAATTTGTCTTGTTCACAAATATTTTCAAAATATTATGTTTACACCATATATTTTTACACTTTCAGACTTTATCTCACTATTCCTCCATTGCAAACATCAAGAAGGAAAATCTTTAGCTCTCTCGGCCAATCAGTGGGCTCCTTCCATTATTTCCAGTCCAGTCTGATTTGTGTGGTTGTTGTCTCCATACAGTACTATATATTCCACATACTCGCTTTCATGATTGGATCCCTCCTACGGTTTCTAGGGTATCTGGCGGGGAACTCTTCGATCGTATCATAGAGAAGGGCTTCTACACGGAGAAAGATGCCAGTAAGCTCATTCAGCAGATTCTGGATGCCGTCAAATACCTCCACGACATGGGCATTGTGCACCGCGACCTCAAGGTCAGTACTCAGGCCACAGATATTAATGGAAAGTTAGCCTGCATATGAGCGTCATTGACAATTTTTTTTTTGTGTGTGTTCAGGAAAAAGTTTGCATGATTTGTGTGAGGGTACTCTGTTATCATCTTTCATTTCTGGTTTTGGTTTTGTCCCTCCTCATCGCAGCCAGAGAATCTGCTGTACTACAGCATGGATGAAGACTCCAAGATCATGATCAGTGACTTTGGTCTGTCTAAGATTGAGGGCTCTGGCAGTGTGATGTCGACAGCGTGTGGAACACCTGGATATGTTGGTAAAGAAGTCAGAGACTCTGCTTAGAATGAATCCATTTTACATGGCAGGGAACACTGTGTCATGCGATATTAGCACAATGCCAATATCCGACTGGTACTGTAATGCAAAATCTTTCAATAAACACCGTCTACAGCTAATCGGAAGCTCATATAGATATTCAAAGTCAGGAATTAAAAATCTCAAATTTTACTCACATGCTCAACTAGAAAATGAATCACTTTTTAACGTACTAATGCTGCTGAACATGTGTCACATAGGCCTGTCACGATAACAAATTTAGCTGGACGATAAATTGTCCCAGAAATTATTGCGATAAACGATAATATTGTCGTTCTGAGACCATTTTCATCTAATATAATGATAATGGCATAATAATGCAGGGACACCTTTTCAAAGATCAATAAACTTTTATTTCTAAAGAATATTTAACACTTAACTGGAAGACATTTTAAATATCCACAATATGTCTTTGATCTCCTTTAGTATGTCGTCTTTCACGCTGTTGTACAGTTGTGGAATTGCCGTTTGTGACACGTATGTTCTCCCAGGCGTACTGGCGTACTGGCTGTCAAATGTTTGCAGGAATCGTGGAGTGTTTGTGCGATAGACTACAGACTCTGTACTACATTTAGCAATTATTTAATAAACACTAAATATGAAATTTAAATAATATATAATTAATAAATTATATCTATCTATATCTATGTGGCTATCTGCCACATGGCGAGTAAATGTTTGTATCGAAATAGTTCTGTTTTTCAGTCTTCATTTTGGCGAAGGTGCAGCTACTTTCTTCTGCTCCTCTGCTGTCTACAGGTCGGAGCTTCGCGGGGGCGGCACACATACACACACACACACACACACACACAAACTGGCGCACACACCAGACGCCAGCCACCACGTCACTTCTGTTTACTAATAGCTATTGTTTACCTCAGGCTAATTAATTAGCTAGTAAGTGGCGATTTTTGGCAGCCAGCCTTCCAAAAGAAAGCACAATGAAATTAAATAACCGATTATTAACCGTTGACCAACAAGCAGGTAGCGGAGTCTCAGTTCACCGTCTGAGAGAGAGAGAGAGAGAGAGAGAGAGAGAGAGAGAGAGAGAAAATGGAAATTATCGTGGCCGGAAAAATTATCGAGCTCATTTTTTTATATTATGCGATTAATTGATTTATTGACTATCGCGACAGGCCTAGTGTCACACATCGTTAAACATCTGTCATGCTAATGCTCTTGTATAACCTTGTTTTGTTCTTTCAGCCCCTGAAGTGTTGGCTCAGAAACCCTACAGTAAAGCAGTGGATTGCTGGTCTATTGGTGTCATAGCCTATATTCTGTAAGTACACTTTTTAAAACATGAACCGAGCCTAACACAGGATAGATTCAGGTGTTATACTCACTGATGCAGTTATAATCATCTTCTTGCTGACTGCTTTTATAACTGCAGTGATTGTCATTTTAACCTCCTGGGATGCTTCTAGTAGAAAAAACATGACATCTGTGCTCTCCTGTGTGTCTCAGGTTGTGTGGTTACCCTCCGTTCTACCATGAGAATGATGCCAAACTGTTTGAACAGATCCTGAAGGCAGAATACGAGTTTGATTCTCCTTACTGGGATGATATCTCTGATTCAGGTACAGTAAGCTATTTTTCTCTTAAAAAGGCAGATTTTTCAGAGAGACACATCAAACACATCTATATATATCTTTGAATGTGTAGCTCTCCAAATATGCATTAAGTTCTTTAGATGTGCTATTTTTCGAGATGCATAATCTATTAAAAGTCACCGGGGAAACAATTATTAAACCTCCCAGAACATCTTTTTGTCAACAGCTTACCCTGATTTCAAGTTAGCTTAGAAACTGTCCTGGGTCTGACTGTTCTGTTTGTGTGTGTTGCCGGTTTGTCTGTCTGTTAGCACTGTATGCACTTTCATCTACCCTAATCCCTTATGCAACTTTTTAACTTAAATCTATTTATTTATTTTATCCTGGCATGACTGTTTGTGTTTTTAATGTTGCGTTATGCTGTCAATGCGGAGCTGCTAAACTGCTTTTCGTTGTCTTTAAAGCAATGACAAATAAACTATTCTATTCTATTTTATCTTCCTAGTGCCCAAACCTACTGAATTCCTCTTAATCTATTTGAGAAGTGGCCTAAAACCATTATCCTCCCTCCTTACTTAACTTTTTACTTTATCACATAGACTGAGGTCAGCCACTTTATGGGATACATTTCATTTCTGTTGCTTATACCAGTGATTTCATTCTTTCGATCACAACACAAAGCCTGTGATCATATGTGAGGGTTAAAACGTAGACTCTACATCCCACACATGTCCTGGAAAAACTCAACAACCTGGGATTCTTTAATTGCATCTTCCAGTCATAAAAATAACCCTGAAAATGACATTGAATATTAAATTGTATAAATGTCAGAAAGGAATAGGAAACTTAAGGTAAGGTTGAGCTGAAATATTTTCTAGTACAATAATCTTTGCCAAATATTGCCTTGATAAATACTGAAATAAGATGAAATTCTTCACAGTAACAACAAACATGTTTAAACAAAGTCCTCTCCTGCACCTTCTCCCTTAAAGGTGCAGTAAGTGATACTGCGCAAAGATTGTTGATATTTGAACTCAGCTGCCCCCCCCACCCTTTAGAATCTCCACCCCAGATTGGACACACATGTAACGCACATTGCCATAGCGACCAGTGAAACACTTCTGCTAGTATCTCTGCTAACTAAAGGAAATATGGCAGAATCGATGTTATCTAGGTTGTGGATTAGCTTTTGCTGTTTCTCAGCGATCTCTTGATAACTCCTGGCCAGACGGCCCATTCACATGCTGCCCCCCTACCCCCCACCCCGCCCCCATCACTCGCTTGCACGAGCAACTGGAGTCACCTGTTGCTGATTGGCTGGAATTGTGTTTTGGTGCTCATGCTCTCCTTTCTGTTCGTTTTCCATTTACACAGCCAGGGCTTTGTAGGAACACCAGATTTTTTTTTTCAGCACAAAAAAGACTGCGAGGAGATTTTTGCTGAATTTGACAAAAAGTGTATTGGATTAACACCGCTTACTGCACCTTTTTAAGAAGACTAAATACTCACTGCCGAACAGCTGTTTGTGCACATTTATGTGCAAACAACAAGTTGTCCTCTCAGCAACACACAGACACTCTCATCCGGCAGGAAAAACAAGTAGGCAGCCCGGACTTGTTAGAATCCACTCACTCACCTGACACACAGTACAAGACAGAGAGCACCTCTTATCCGAGAGTGTGTTTCCAGAGCCAGTCAAGCTTTTTCTCATACAGAGAGAGTGATGTCTCAAGTTTTCTAAGATAGTTAATATGTTATCCAATCCCTACCTTTCACCTTACAGGTGGTGAGCCCACAAGCATAAGCAATGATCCCATGTTTATTTTTTGTATCCCCCAGTATTGTTTCTTGGACTTGATCCCTGTTTCCCTGCTCTGTGCGAGGATCTCTTCAACATTTAGAACAAAGTATACAATTGATGCAGCGGACAAATTTCCGGCATATGGGAATTACCTTAAGATTTGTTTTCTCTTGTTGACAGCACTTAAATTATTACATCAATGCAACTGGTGCAACTTTTGGAATACTGACTTTGTAAAATCTTTTTTTTTGTCATTATAGCTAAAGACTTTATAGTCCACCTGATGGAGAAAGACCCCAACACACGGTACACCTGTGATCAGGCTCTGCAGCACCCCTGGTACTGGTCCTCCCTCTGTCGTCTGATTAAAACCTTAATACTCTCAACTTCAGTGATTTACTAGTTTTAACCAGACATGTATAAAGTACTAGAGACCCAGACTTGAGTAAAGTAAAGTAAAAGTGACTTGAGTAGAAGTTGAAGTGCTCTTTAAGCACCACACTTAAGTGGAAGTACTAAAGTATTCAACATTTTTTGTTCTTCAGTATTGCAAGTAGTTTATTTTAAAATGTACAACTCAAGTACTGAAAGTAAAAGTATTGTGTTATGTTGTTGTTGTTAAAGAAAGCAGTCAAAAGTTTGAATATCATATTGTTTATATTAGGGGCTTTCCGACCGGAGGGATTTTTGCAGTTCTTAGAATTAAACGTTCCTAGAACACTTTTTTCGTCGCTTTCCAACAGGAAAATTTGGGGATTTTTAAGTTCCTCTGGCCTCAGTAGCGTACTTTTTTAGCTCCTACTTCAGAGCAGGATCTTTTCCCTTTTCCTAGGTGTACTTGATGCCAACTCGGAAATTTGCAGACAGAGCAACAACCAACAACGGGACATTTTTAACAATTTTCACCATCTTATTCATCATTAAATTCACTTCTGACAATGTTGTAGGCGAGAAATTAACTGTTTAGATTTCGAATATAGGCAGTCTTGCGAAAATTGATGCCGAATTGACAATTTGCTTCAAAGTTTTCGGAGTTCAGAAGCTCCATCAAGTGAGGCGACAGCCAGCAAGCGACAGCCAGCAAGCGCCTGCCCCGGCTTCTAGCTCGTCGCTCAGCCAAGTCATGCTCAGACACCTGGCGGTAAGCTGGAGGTCTCTCAGACCGCTCTCGTAAATAAGAGGCTTTTTTATTTCGCCGTTGACGGTTCATTTGTTTAAATATCACAACACATGTCCATCATAAGATTAACGGGAACCTGTGGTTAACTGTCTTTTCGGAGTTAAACTCCACAAGCGTGTCCTGCGGCTCGCCGGCCGTCACACACACACACACACACACACACACACACACACACACACACACACATACAGTCACACACACACACACACACACGTCCACAGCGTAGCAGGCAGAGGCGGGGTCTGTTCTGAGTATAATAAAGCCCTGTCTGTGTTGAGCAAAACATTACGTGAATTACTACGAGAATGGAAGTATTAGCATCATTTGTTGTTGTTGTACAGTCAGGTCCATAAATATTGGGACATCGACACAATTCTAATCTTTTTGGCTCTATACACCACCACAATGGAGTTGAAATGAAACGAACAAGATGTGCTTTAACTGCAGACTTTCAGCTTTAATTTGAGGGTATTTACATCCAAATCATGTGAACGGTGTAGGAATTACAACAGTTTGTATATGTGCCTCCCACTTTTTAAGGGACCAAAAGTAATGGGACAATTGGCTGCTCAGCTGTTCCATGGCCAGGTGTGTGTTATTCCCTCATTATCCCATTTACAAGGAGCAGATAAAAGGTCCAGAGTTCATTTCAAGTGTGCTATTTGCATTTGGAATCTGTTGCTGTCAACTCTCAATATGAGATCCAAAGAGCTGTCACTATCAGTGAAGCAAGCCATCATTAGGCTGAAAAATCTAAACAAACCCATCAGAGAGATAGCAAAAACATTAGGTGTGGCCAAATCAACTGTTTGGAACATTCTTAAAAAGAAAGAACGCACCGGTGAGCTCAGCAACACCAAAAGACCCGGAAGACCACGGAAAACAACTGTGGTGGATGACCGAAGAATACTTTCCCTGGTGAAGAAAACACCCTTCACAACAGTTGGCCAGATCAAGAACACTCTCCAGGAGGTAGGTGTATGTGTGTCAAAGTCAACAATCAAGAGAAGACTTCACCAGAGTGAATACAGAGGGTTCACTACAAGATGTAAACCATTGGTGAGCCTCAAAAACAGGAAGGCCAGATTAGAGTTTGCCAAACAACATCTAAAAAAAGCCTTCACATTTCTGGAACAACATCCTATGGACAGATGAGACAAAGATCAACTTGTACCAGAGTGATGGGAAGAGAAGAGTATGGAGAAGGAAAGGAACTGCTCATGATCCAAAGCATACCACCTCATCAGTGAAGTATGGTGGTGGTAGTGTCATGGCGTGGGCATGTATGGCTGCCAATGGAACTGGTTCTCTTGTATTTATTGATGATGACAAAAGCAGCAGGATGAATTCTGAAGTGTTTCGGGCAATATTATCTGCTCATATTCAGCCAAATGCTTCAGAACTCATTGGACGGCGCTTCACAGTGCAGATGGACAATGACCCGAAGCATACTGCGAAAGCAACCAAAGAGTTTTTTAAGGGAAAGAAGTGGAATGTTATGCAATGGCCAAGTCAATCACCTGACCTGAATCCGATTGAGCATGCATTTCACTTGCTGAAGACAAAACTGAAGGGAAAATGCCCCAAGAACAAGCAGGAACTGAAGACAGTTGCAGTAGAGGCCTGGCAGAGCATCACCAGGGATGAAACCCAGCGTCTGGTGATGTCTATGCGTTCCAGACTTCAGGCTGTAATTGATTGCAAAGGATTTGCAACCAAGTATTAAAAAGTGAAAGTTTGATTTATGATTGTTAATCTGTCCCATTACTTTTGGTCCCTTAAAAAGTGGGAGGCACATATACAAACTGTTGTAATTCCTACACCGTTCACCTGATTTGGATGTAAATACCCTCAAATTAAAGCTGAAAGTCTGCAGTTAAAGCACATCTTGTTCGTTTCATTTCAACTCCATTGTGGTGGTGTATAGAGCCAAAAAGATTAGAATTGTGTCGATGTCCCAATATTTATGGACCTGACTGTATGTGGCGCTAAGGTCTAGTGACGATGCTATAAAGACCTTTGCCGTGCTTGCGTCACTCCCTTACCCCTCCTACCAGTCCCTATGGCCACTTGGCCAGTGGGAATGCAAACGGAAAAAAAGATTTTGGGGGAGAGTAGTTCTTAGAACTGCTTAGAAGTGTACTTTTCCTATAAAAAGTACAAGTACTATCCAGTTGGAAAGCACCTATTATGTCAAATGTTTAGCCTAACGAGTAACGATGCAGCACATACAAAATGTATCGGAGTAAAAGTATTAAAGTCATTGAAAATATGTACTGAAGTAAAAGTGGAAGTAGGAGAAAAAAATAATACTCCAGTAGAGTTCAGATACAGCCTTTTAGTACTTAAGTACAGTATTGAAGTAGTTCTACTTCGTTACTATACATCTCTGGTTTTAACTAATCCCGGTTGTGGCTGTACATGTCACTTTTATCCATGGCACACACTCTCGCGCAGACTCACTCTTATGTTCCCCCCCCCCAACCCTCACCCCTCCTCTGTTTGTCAGGATTGCTGGGGATACTGCTCTGGATAAGAACATCCACGAGTCTGTCAGTGCTCAGATCAAGAAGAATTTTGCAAAGAGCAAGTGGAAGGTAAGTCACACTTCCAGTTTATCTTGGATGTATGCCATATGATTATTTGTTTTGCCTTTTAGTGTACGTGGAGAGAATACAGTTTAGCTACAATAAAAAGTGTTGTCTTGGTCTGAACTGAAGAATAGCTAGAAATGGTAAAGATTTGGGACTGCCAAAAATCTTTAGGCCAGTGGTTTCAAACCTGGTAGTTGGGACCCCCTCAAGGGTTGTTAAATGAATCCATGGGATCACAAGATGATAACCAGTATGGGAAATAAGAAGAAAAAATTGTGCCTCGGTAGAATTTGGTTCATTTTTTAATTTATTTTTTAAAGATTGTCTTTTGGGCATTTTTTAGGCCTTTTTTAGGCCTTTATTTGACAGGACAGATGAAGACATGAAAGGGGAGAGAGAGGGAATGACATGCAGCAAATGGCCGAGGTCGGAGTTGAACCCCGCACCGCTGCGTCGAGGACTAAACCTCTATATATGTGTACCCGCTCTACCAACTGAGCAATCTGGGCGCGCCAATTTGGTTTATTTTTAATGTTTTTCTTTAAACTTTGCTCGTACTCTGCACAGTTTAACTCTCGGGGCCTCTAAAAACTACTAATATGAAACACTCTTTAAATAAACTGCTCACAACTCACAGACGTGCACCCTCTTCTGAAGAAATGTCCAGAACCACTGCTTTAGGCTGTCGAGGTTGGTCCACTTTCAGTTTCAGATGAATGAGATTCTACAGTTTTCTGGGTTATATTGCATTTGTGTCTTTACCTCTGCAGCAAGCATTCAACGCCACAGCAGTGGTCCGTCACATGAGGCGTCTCCAGCTGGGCACCAGCCACGAGGGACTCAACCCCACCCTGGCCAGTCCATGCCAAACTCATCTGCTTGAGGAAGGAGCAGGTACTAGCTGCACACATATACACACACACACACACACACACACACACACACACACACACAGTTAATACATTAGAGGCATTGAAATTAATCATTGCATCAATGCATCGCGATGCAGATGTGGTAGATTCTGCATCGATGCAGTGACAGACCATAATCAATTATTGCCTACTGATGTAACTTGTTGATTTTCCGGATGATGCTTTTTTTTTTTTTTTGTCTTTTGTCTGTTGTCTACTGTGTTCAGACTCTGCTCCAATCAGGAAGTGTCTTTTTTTAAGAGCAGATACAATAAAAAGGGGAGTTCATATATATCTGACTGCTTGAATTTGCAATATATAATAATATTGAGGAGAAGACTCATCGGGATGCATCGTGGTATTGAATCGATTCGAATCGTTGACAGGATCATCGTAATGAAATTGAATCGTGAGACCAGTGAAGATTCACACCCCTAAAATACATCAGTGAATATGGACTGCAGCTGTTGTCATTTCTAGTGTAACATATGTATTGGCTTTAATGACAAACAGGTACAGTACTGATCTGTACTGAACTGAGTCCTCTTTCTCTCTCAGATGCTTGTTGCGAGGGAGGATGCTCCCAGAACGTTGACGGCGGAGCTGACCCCCTGTCCAACTGCACCTACCGCTGTCACCCAACCAGCAGGGTGTGATCCCTGCACCTGCTCCACTTACATGCCTAATCAATCCCAATGACTTTCCAAATTTTACCCCCTTGGTGGAATGGGAGGTACCATCTCCCCCCTTATCTGGTTAGGAATACAGCGTCATTCCAACCTCTCACCTGCAGGGGGAGCAAGTCTGTCCAGGCTGAGAACGAAGACCTAAAATGGGATGAAAGGAGGAGTAGGGAGACTTGATGATGAAGATGATGATGATGCACTGGAGGATTACTTTTACAGACCAGGATGGTAGTTTGGGATGAGTTAAAATGGGGAGAGGATACAAAGGAAGGAGGGGAAGATAACCTCCTCCACCAGCATGTCAGGGGGTATTTTTTTTGCTGAAGCAGGACAGAGCTCGTTGAACACTGTTTTTACTAATTTTTGGTTCAGCCTGTCTCTTTGTTTGTTTTATTGTTTATTGTTTTATACATATATATATGTGTGTGTATGTGTGTATGTATGTGTATGTGTGTATGTATGTATATATATATATATATATATATTTGTGTTGTCTTTTTAACCTCCTAATCCAGAGTGTAAATCCAGAGACAATATCTGCATGATGAGGAGAGCGTTTCCCCATGCATGTTTTGTTATCTTAAGAGATATACCCTGTTGCAGAAATGCAGTATCACAGTACGATGCAAATGATGTGTGAGTGTTGCGTGCAAAGTTGCTAAGGCATAGAGCATTTTGATGCGTTGCGGTATTTGAAATGAAATTGAGTCAAATCTTGTAATTTTTCAGAACTGCATTCTGTGTCTTTAAGTCGTGCTTTCAGACAATCAGTAAGAATAGTTTATGCAATGAAAACTCCATCTATCGACTATGTAGCCTTTCTTGTGGCGATATAGTGTTCCATGCAGCGGTTAGGCTTTTTGACAGGAAGCAGCTTCTCCCTTCTCGTTTTTCAACCCCAACCTCTTTAACCACTTGAGCACAGGGCTATATCTTTGTCTACGGTGCCTTTAGGATATACAGTATGATGAGTTTATTTTCAGGTAGCTTCTGAAATGTTTTGTCAAAGTATAGACTCTTTCAGTAACTCCATATTTTGTATATATCACATTTTAAACTTTAAAATGCAGTCATCATTACAATATGAAACAATAATATTGTTAAAGCCTTTCTGTAGAGCTTCATCAGGATTATTTTCAAAAAGAATCCTTCAAACATGTTTTTTTCAGAAATATTATTAGTATATTGCCAGCTCTCTCAATGACACATATAAAGGAACTGTGTTGATGTATTTCAACACAAATCCTATAGTAAATTTTGTGAAAAAAACCCACATTTGCAAACCAGAAAAAGCATTGATCAGTGTGCTTAGCCATACTCGAGACTAGGCTGATTTAGTAGGATTAAGTATGTTGTGTGAATGCAAAAAAAAAAGAAAAAAGACTGCAACCAAAATTTGATATGCATCTGTCACCATGTACTGTAATCGTACCCTCATTCCAATCCTTTTCTTTTTACATTATTTTACAGACTCATGTCCTCAACATGCAGCCTGTTTAGAAAGGAAACCTGGATTAAAAAATGTGAATATGCATCAGATTGACTCGCTTCATCTATACTACACTTCCACCGGTGCTTTTTATGTTTGTGTGTGCATGAAGAGTACAAACTCTGTATTAATTTTCCATTCATCCAACTCTTTTTTTTTTTTTTTAAAACATGCATAGACAAATTTATAGCAGTGAGTGCTCTTTTACGATGTAAATTGTTTAGAGGAGAATGGTGCTCAGACAATCAGATGTAGAGGAGCTTAATGCACATTTGTTCGAATCCTTTGTAATTCCTTTTGGACTGCCCTACATGGCACACAGATCTCCACTAAGGCAGTGAAAGTGGCGCTGAGATCTTCCATCCTCTGATTGCATCATCCTGTCCTTAACAGGATCACATTTTCTTTTTAACCGTTTCTTTTTCTCTCTGATACAACCATATAGACATTTGGTACTGATGTGATTAGCATGATGTAGCTTGGAATTTTTTCAAATCCCATGATCAACAATGAATAGTGTGTACACTTCTTGTGATAATGTAACAGATGCCATGAGATGAGTGCTTTTAAAAGGAGAGATTTTGTCGGAGGTTTTACTCTTTTAGCAAGTTCAAAATTCTCTTCAAGTTTGTCATGCAGATAAGTAAAGAGCAACAAAAGTTGTATTAACGTTTTAACATGTCAAAGCAAGTTCAATGTACTGTCTTTGAGCTTTATTCTGCATTCCTAATTGGATAGGCGTTGTAGTGTATTTGGTGACTCCAAACTGTAAAGCGTAGATAAAAGATATTTATTTTTCTGGGATTTTCAGTGTGTATGTTCGTACTTCATGAATTACTGTTACAGAGAAAGACCCAAACACGCAGAGGAAAGCTGAGGCATGGTGGCGGTTGTTGTCCTCAGTCTCGTCATGTTGGCAGACTGAAGATCAGAAGATTAATCACAATTAATCTTCTGATAATAAAAACAACTCTGCTAATTTGACATATAGCCACAAACATTCAGTCATAAATCTCCAGTAGTCCTATTTAGCTCCTGTAATTTGCCTACTGATGATTAATTTTATTGTATTAATATACTGTACAAAGTTTTTTTACATACTCCAGCTCCTTTTGATTTAGCGCACTTAATCCTAAAAGTGCTCAAAAATGATTCCCAAAAACCCTAAATGAAAAAATAATTTGTAGGAAAAAATCTAAAGATATATTAGAGAAGTAAAAGTATTTTGTTAGAATTCACTTTGTTATAATTGAGCACTGTGAATGAGGTTTGAACCAGCAAACCTAACAAAGAAATCTCTGTTGTTCTTGTGCTGTTCTCTGCTGAGGCAAACCTGGAACTAAAGATTTTTACATTCCAGTGCAATGAAACAAATGACAATGAAATACATAACCAAGTAGTATCCCATTACCTCACCACTCAACCACCTTGGCAGGAAAATAGCAGGAGTGATATGACATACTATAGGCCTACATACATTTTGTTCCTGGAGTTTACAATGCATCAGCCAGAAAGAATTCAATGATTTGTGTGAAGGTTTCTCCTTTGATCGCTCATTAAACACTTATAGAGAATGACCAATGTGTGATAAGATTGTTAACTAAATATGTTGCCTTTTAAGAAATGCTGTTTTGGGCTACAGTAACCGCTGTATACACCATAGACTGTAAAATAGATGCAGTGCATCATGGGTTGTTGAAAAGTGATTACTGCTCAGTGTGAAAGCCAATGACTTGTGCTTCAAACAGATTTGTGAGTGAAATGTACATTAAATCCCCTGCTATGCATTATGAATCTGTCTGAGTCCATTTGTAAAAGATAAAAAGACATTTTGTAAGCTTATATTTCATGTCACATACATCTTTAACAATGTATGCCAAAATGTTTAATCACAGGGCTTATTTCTGGAAAACAATTATTTTAAGCAAATGTATTATTTTGCACTTAAGCAGGAAATAATGCAACCAATACTGCCCTGACAGATATAATGGATGGCATGTCCGTCGTTATGCCTTATCTTATTTATTATTTTACAAAGTAATAATGACCTTTAGAAAAACGTTAGCAACTTTCAACCAACAAAAGTTGTCCTTTCGGCTTTCCATTCAATATTATTACTTTTAAACAAATCTAATAAATGAATGAGCAATAATACATGTGCAATTTAAAGTACAAGTGATTTAACCACACCAAATCGTGAATGCCACTTGAGTCAAAAGCTGAGTTAGCAGCTGAACTGCTACTTTGCTAAGCTAGGCTAGTTACCTTGTTAGCAGGACTAATTTAGCAGTTTTTAGTCTTGACTGGATTTTGCTGCTGCCTTATTTATGTGGGATAATACACTAAATTACCAAGAAGTTAGTTCCCAAAATGTATTCAATTACAGGAGGAGACAGCTAGTGGGGAAAGGGCAGTGGCTTTAGCTTTAGCCAATACTAGCTGTGGCTAACTCCTAGCTAGCTTTTACTTGCTAAGCTGTGTAGTTGACTATTTGTTTCTATTGTTTTCTTTGAAATTATATATTTATATAGCATAACAACATGTAATATGGTAAAATAAATGTCTACATTTTGATCAAATGTAGTTTAACTTGTAGGGTATAAACGTATCATGTCAGATTTTTTTAAAAGTCTCATCCTTTGTCAGAAACGAGAAACCTGTAAGAAAGTTATGTTATAATAATGAAAATAATAATAATAATGACAATAATAATAATAATAATAATAATAATAATAATAATACAATAGAAGTGATACTTTTCTCAATGGGGAAATTTTGCAACTGTTGCTCTCATGAAATAGTTTTGTGGCTTGAGAGGTTTGTCATGAATGTTAATTTCATAGTCTGCTACATGAGGCCTCTCTCGTCTTCTCCGAGGAATGCTGGGTAATTGAGGCTTGTGGTTTGGCTCTCTGGATCGTTTGCACTGGAGGATACAGAGAACCGAGCGAGAGCATGAGTCTGCTGGTCGACCTCATTCAGGAGACAGCAGACAGAGTAAAAATGATGCGGTCAAACCAGAAACAAGGGACTAGTTCAAAATAATGGGAGATAAATTGCATGGATCACAAGGTAGTGAGTGCTGAAAGATGCAAGCGGTGTTTAGATGTGGAGTAGAGTGGAAAAAATTAAGTGAAATGGCCGTTGGTAAAACTTGGCACCGTGTAAAACAGTACATCTAAATCAAGGATGGGTCCAGAAGACATTTTTAAGCTAACACAAACAACTTTATGCCTGGGTTTAATTTCCCCTACAGTATGAAAGCAGCAGCACATTGATGAAGATTGTGCGCATCCTCCTGCCATCATGAATCTGGAGTGCTGTTGTCCATGCTTGCATGGAATGTGAAATAGAGACACGATACAGAAACAAGCCAAAAGTGAACAACACTGGTATTACTGACTCACAACTTCATCATTTGCATAGTGGATTTATCTCAGCGGTTACAGCAATTCAAACCTTTTTCAAACTAACACTTTAAGCTAATTCCTATAATGATGAGAATCATCATGAATAGGATGAAATGAAATGAACAAGGCACAAAATTACTAGCATACACTCAATATGAATGCAGTATACAGTTGAGCTGTATGAGAATTTTGAGCTTGTAATGAGGTAGGCTATTGTTTATTTGCCAACTTGTTTGCTTACACATTTCAGCTTTATTACTGGCAGAAATCCTATATAGTTTACGCCGGCTACACACTGGATGCGTGGCGTGAGCGTGGCGTGAGCGTGGCGTTTCTGTTGCGTGTCAGAAACGTGTCTGACGCGGTCTGTACACATGTATGTTTCCTATTGATAAAATGCACTCAAGCAGTAGTATACTTCATGTTAAACATAAATATATACTGATTTGATTACAGCAAAGACAAAGTCGTCAGTTTTGACGGCAAAATAGGCTACAGAATATTTCGTTCTGGATTGACAGGTGCAATATTTGAAAATCAATAACTATTTATAATTTTTTTAAATTACATTTATATCTGCATTTATGTCAAAACCTACTTTCAAACATCAAAATGTCATTTATAAAATGAATTTGTGTCAAAATGACATATAAACATCTTTTCACGCCACGCATCCAGTGTGTAGCCGGCCTTATTCAGTCAGTCATACCTGAGTTAGCCATACTGGGACTTAAATAAATGTTAATGTCAGCATGCTAACAATGCCAAAGCTAACATGCTGAAGTATCGGAATAATGTTTGTTATGTCCACCATATTAGTTCAGTGTGTTAGCGTGCTAACATTTACCAAGTAGCACTAAACAGTACACCTCATGCTGATGGGAATGTCCTTAGTTTTGCAGGTTTTTAGTCATAAACTAAAGTATTGGACAAGTTAGAATTCTGACCTGATGATGGCGCTAGATGAAAAGTCAGGGGATTGCCAAAGTCGGTTTTCAAGACTTTTGAGTTGTTTCAAGACTTTTTCAAGATTTTACTTGAAACCACAATTTCAACTTAATGGTGCAGCTTGTCAAGAAACGTCAGAGGATTCATCTTCTGGGCACCATAAATGTCTTTACAAAATTCCATGTCAATCCCTCCAATAGTTGAAGAGATGTTACTGTCTGGACCAAAGTGGTGGACCAACCGACAGACCAACATTGCTAACAATGCTAAAAAGCTAAAGCACTGTTGGCCTCAGTTGCTTTCTGACGAGCACTGCTGTCTCACAGGTCCACAAACCTTTGTTACTCCCATCCAGGGTGACCTACTGTACCTGGCACAAATGTATACTCCAATAATTATGAAGATAACTGATAAGATGGTGTAGGTCAAGCTGTATGTGAATTTATAATGGCATATTTTGGGAAATAGTCAAATCAAATCAAATTGATTGATTGACTGACTATTCAAGGTTTCACCTTATGTCAAAGTGTTGAGGTAAGGTTTAATAATCAAATGTGTTGTGTGCACAGCGAAAGAGCGAGCACACACTCTGCCTTCCTGTCTGTCAGCAGGAACCTATTGTGCTTCTGTCTGTCAGTGCTCTCAGGAGGTTTATGTGCCTATTATGCATGTTGTCCTTCAACATTTGTGCTGTCAAGGGTGTGGAGAAATTTCACTAGTTGAGCGTTTCCCTCTTTTTCCACTCTTTTTTAGTCAAAGTAGAATATGTTAAATCTGTACTAGACTGGCGCGCCTGGGTAGCTCACCTGGTAGAGCGCACACCCATATAAAGAGGCTTAGTCCTTAACGCAGTGGCTGTGGGTTCGGCTCCGACCTGCAACCCTTTGCTGCATGTCATTCCCCCTCTCTCTCCCCTTTCAAGTCTAAGCTGTCCTGGAAATAAAGGCCTAAAATGGCCAAAAAAGAATCTAAAAAAAATAAATAATCTGTACTAGACTGGTCTTCCTCTATGAGGCCTTTTGGGAAAAGAAATATTTGAGGGAATAGAAAACTCTGCCATTCATATGATTATTATTTTACTTGGTCATTTATTCATAAAGCATCTGCATCAAAATCAAATCACTTCTTTCTTGGCCCATGGTAGAACTCAACAGCAAATGTAATCAACCTCTGACTAGAAAAAGACAAATAAACAAATGAACGTAACCTCCTTGGTGGAGGTAACAACAAATTCAATGACACGCCACGTCAAGTCTGATATGCTGTTTATTTTCATGACACAAGGACATCCAAAGTTTAATCTCATCATGTAGATACTGCACAAATAATGTATAACGCCATATGACATGTTGGTGAAGAGTGAGGAGCTAATTAGGATACAAATCAATTAATAATGTTTATTTAGCTTTGAACAAGACTAAATTGACACTCAAACTAGCACACACTTCTTACAGACTGTGTGTTGAACAGGTCAACACACACACACACACACACACACACACACACACACACACACGCACACACACACACACACACACACACACACACACACACACACACACACACACACACACACACGTCGCTGTTATGGTTAGTTGTGTGGATAGATTTAGAGTGGATTTATGAACAAAATACCAAATAAATATAGAGACACACACACACACACACACACACACACACACCTAATGACTGAGATATTTTCTTGTATCTCAGTTGTGCATTTGTTTTGGATGCAATGTCAGATAGCTGAGAGCATCTTGGCCAAATATTTTCTTTGGACCAAAACACGGAAAAACAGACACAAATCATTAATGTAAAAAGATTTTCCAGTTCCATTTCTCCTTGGTTCTTTGGCCTCACATTGTTTTCGGAGTGAAACCAGGTTGTTTGAGTTTGAGCATGTCAAAGTCCCTGAGGTGCTGGAGCACAGCAGAGGGAAAGAGACTTAACTACACAGTGAGATCACCCTACTTTCCAGGCCCTTGAGATGAGTGACGTGCAGTTTTTGAACAATTCACTCGCTGTGAATGACTCATTGTAGCAGATCTGAGTGGGAGAGACTATGTGAAAGTGTTTTGCTACAATGTTTCAAAGGCTAGTTCTTCAAAGTTTGTTTAAGTCCACAAAGATGGTCAGGGATCTGTTTTTGCGAGAAACATGGACTGAATTCTGACCCCTTTCAGAACATCAACGCAGAGTACAGCAGCTCCTGAAGCCAAAGCACCACAGTTTATGACAAGTTGCAGACCCTCAAAAGTCCTGCATGACATGGCATGTGCAAACCGCAGTAGGTAATAATAAACAGGATGGAGAGTATCTGGCAGTATGAGGAGAGCCACTAATTTTCCTACTTTTGGGAAAATTCAACCTGCAATTAGGGTCAAACGTCGGCAGAAACTAGACATCCATGTTACTTGCACAAGTAATACATGTGATACTGGCCTGTGCTGGGAGTTTACCTCGACTCTGTCCGTCAGACGACAAAGTCCCTGACCACGGCAGATGAAAAGGAAACACACTGTCAGGAAGAAAACATGAAAAGAGCAGGATATATGCAGAGGAAAATCCTGAAAGAGTGTTGTTTCCACACCGTAGCACATCTAGAATGGGATTTGACAGATTTTGTGGGGGCAATGGATCAAAGCAGACATCCGACAGGATGCAGATTGGAATTATGAGTTGTCTGACGTCACATTGGGGGTCGAAGTCACTAGAGAAATGTGGCAAATGTCTATGTGAACGACTTCCTGATAACTCAGTTTCATTCATTCATTCATTCATTCACCCTCATGATCAGGTCAGTCCAACACAGCAGCTACTTTCAGGAGCATTTCATTTCTTCATTTCCACTGATTTATATTCTTATTTACATAGTAAACACTTGAAATTACAATTAATGTATTGGCCCCTACACCCTTTATTAAAACTGGGATGTAGAAATAACAGCAGTTCTTTCAGTTTTACCACTAAACTAATTCTGGTCCAGGTTCGTACTTCCCATTCTCAACAAAACCAGCTTGAGGAAAAACATTTTTGATTGACTTACTGAAGCCCCATCCACCAATCCCTGACATGCAAAAACACGCTTGAACACTGTGCATGTGCAGACTTCAGGCCTATGCTTTCTGAAACCTTTTCTCAGGCAGTAATGCATGTTCATATAATATGCTCAGTCAGATTTTACAGCATGGGTTTGTACCACGATGCAAAGAGTGCTGCTGATCGATCGGCTGTAACATGCCCAGTGACTCAGGTCAAATGGATTTGATCGATTTCAAAACACTTTCATTTTGTAGATTTTTTTTAATACCAACAACAATAATGATAATTACACCTTTTTCACAATACAGATTTACATTTGACAGATATTCTGTAACCCTTTTACTCTCTATAAGTGTACATGCACTGGATACTGGATACTGGATACAACTGGCGGCCCGCGGGCCACATCCGGCCCGCCAAAGCATTTAGTCTGGCCCGCAGAATAAGCCTAATCATGAATTCAGAAAATGTGAAGAGGAAAAAATGCGTTCTGTTATTTAGCATTTCAAGCATTTACAGCAGGTAACATTACACAGGTAGAGCACAAACCCAGCCCCTGTATTTGTATCTCTATTCACATGCCGGGATGCCCGCGCTCCACACACACAGCTGAGCCGAGATGTGTGTGCGTTAAAACACGCAGTACCTGACTGGGAACGATACAAAGAGGATTACCAATGGCCGCTGGGGCAGATCAACTCACGCTAGTCTGGTTACTGTAAGTAAAATAAAACCTTTGTGAGTAAAAAGTCAATACTTATCAATGCACTCACCTCTATAGACAGGCATAAACATGTAGAAAGCGATATTTCAATCTGCTCTGTCTGCTCAGTCCACTCTTGTCCACCACACTGTTTTATGCGAACACAGCTCTAGCCTACTCTGCAAATAGCAAATTTTTACAAACCATCTAAAACAAAAGCTGTCTGTTTGTAGTCTAACTGTTTATCTTAGTTTGCTGGGAATTTTGAAATTTGGACAAATTCTTATAAATTTAACTGAACGAGCCATCCTCTCTGCTGGAGCGGTAAACCTATGGAGGTATTATAAGACCACAACAGACGCATGTGGCTACTTAATATGCATGTGAATGACACGATCGTTATGTTCGCGTTCTTCATTGTTGATGATGATGCTGGTTGTATTATTTTGCAACAGCATCGTGTCATTGCAAATGGGGCATAATGCATAGCCTGCTTATCAGTCCATTCATCTTTCACCATTACCTGACAACAGCCATTTCTTTCTGCAAGCATTTTCCACCAATCAGGACGCTGCATACTACAACCATGTTTCCCTAATCACAGACTTTAACCATCACTCCTCAGTGAACTGCCTCCTAGTCTGAGATCTTTTTCTAGTTAAAGAGCTAGTTATCATTATGGAGTTTCCATATTTTTTAGGAGTTTGCTCACACTAATACATGTAACAAAAATTAAAAATAGCATTAATTCAGTAAGAAAGTGAAAATTTCAAACAAGAATAGGCGTATTAGGTATAAATTCATTTTATTTTCTTTATTTGTAAGTCCGGCCCCCGGAGTGTCTGCTTAGAAACATTCTGGCCCTTGGAAAAATGTAGTTGTTGACCCCTGTTGTATACCATGGAGCTCTGACGTTCATCACTGGTTTTAAAGCCCTCACTCACCATTGTGAACTGTATGAACGTGTTGGATGGCCTTCTTTATCAACACGGAGACTTCAACACTGGCATATCTTCATATATCAAGGCTATTTTAGATCTACGTCCATCCTACCTTCTGACCTATATCAGTGTAAATAGTATCGGGACTTGCAATCTTCATTCCCAGGATCTTTTTCTTCTGTCTGTTCCAAAGGTTAGAACTGAAATGGGGGAAAAAGCGTTTAAGTTTGCTGCTCCCTCTACATGGAAGTTACAGAAATCCATAAAACTTAATGAGCTAGTCTCATTGGTCGCTTTTAAAGGTCCCATGGCATGAAAATTTCACTTTATGAGGTTTTATAACATTAACACAGCTAGGGCTGCAACAACGAATCAATAAAATCGATAAAATTGATAAAATTGATAAAATTGATGAAATTCGTTTATTAAAAAAGTTGGCGACGAATTTCATTATCGATTCGTTGTATGCCCCTTAGTTGCGGAGATAAAAAAAATAAATTGAGTTGAGCGCAGAGCGGAGAAGTGCGGAGCGGAGCAGTGCAGCGTGTGTGTGTGTGTGTGTGTGTTGTCTGTAGCTCTTTGGGTTACTTACCTTTACACAACTATTAACTAAAACAACAAGTATGTATGTAAGTATGTATTGAGTTGATGTAAATTAATGCTTTTTTATTTTTTGTTTTTTTATCCGATTCATCGATTCATGGAAAAAATAATCGACAGATTAATCGATTATTAAAATAATCGTTAGTTGCAGCCCTAAACACAGCCTGCCTATGGTCCCCCAGTGGCTAGAAATGGCGATAGGTGTAAACCAAGCCCAGGGTATCCTGCTCTGCTTTTGATAAAATGAAAGCTCAGATGGGCCGATCTGGAATCTTTCCTTTATGACGTCATAAGGGGAAAGGTTACCTCCCCTTTCTCTGCTTTGCCCGCCCATGAGAAAGAGAGAGACATCATGGCAAAGCATGGCAGTTGGTCAAGGCCACACCCCCATACTCCACCTTGCCCCCCCTCTCTCCTCCTCAATAGCATTTAAAGCTACAGACACAGAAATGGCACGTCCTAAAGGCAGTGACACACCAACCTGATTATCGGCCGTCGGACAGTCTGGCGAGGTCAGTGACTCGAGTCTGTTCAGTGTGTTCCATGCCGTCGTCTGTCCGAAGGGGCCATCAGCCTTCATTTTGGCCGACCTGACTTGTTGCGTCTTGGCAGTCGGACTCCATGACCAATCTGATTGGTGGAGTGCTAACACGGAAATCACGAGCGGGATGAGCGTGACTAAGCCTCTCAAAATCTGATGAAAATCTTTTAAACTGACATTTGTCAATCTAAAATGGAATGGCCTATTTCTCGCTTAAAATGTTTTCAGAAACACGCTTAGTAAAATATGAGATCGTATTCTAAACAAGCCGCCATGACAGTCTGGCTTTGAATTTACGGAGAAACCAGACCCACGTGACGCGTTTGTCCAATCAGCTGCCGGTTTTCATTTTTTGGGCGACAATACAGATTAGCGCTGCCTGCTGTTATGGAGACGTATTACACACTCAAGTCGGCGTCGCTTTGGTGTGTTCTGTGGCACTTTTTGGAAATCGGGGAGCTGACTGATCAGTCCGACTGCCTTTTCTGCCAATGGTCGGCCGCTGGGTTAGTGTGTCAGGGGCTTAAGGAAAAGCTCATTGTGGGACTGGCTCGTAGTGGCTGTAATTTTGCACCAAGGCTGAATTTCAGGAAATAAACTTCAGATACAGTATTAGGGGACCACTAAGGCCTATATAAAAGCATCCAAAAAGCAGCATGTCATAGGACCTTTAAAGGAACACGATGACTTAGACAGAGTAAGACAAGTCAATACATAGCCTTCTCGTGTCCGTGCGTGTTGTAACACTGTCTGACGGTTCCACCGGTAGCTTAGCCTAGCACAGAACCTGCAGGTAACTGGTTCCAACTAGCCTACTGCTCCGAATAAGTGACAAAATAACGCCAACATATTCCTATTTACACGTTGTGATTTGTAGAGTCACAGCGTGTACAAAAAACAACGTAACATGAGACACAGCCATCTTCTAACCATAAACAAACCGGGAACTATATTCTCAGAAAGGTAAAGCAAATCACTCCGCCCAAGTAGCAGAAGTAGCAGAGCTTCGCCTTTCTGAGAATATAGATCCCAGTTTGTTTACGGTTAGAAGATGGCTGTGTCTCATGTTACGTTGTTTTTTGTACACGCTGTGAGTCTACAAATCACAACATGTAAATAGGAACATGTTGGCATTATTTTGTCACTTATTCAGAGCAGTAGGTTAGTTGGAACCAGTTACCTGCAGGTTTTGTGCTAGGCTAAGCTACCGGTGGAACCGTCAGACAGCGTTACAACACGCACGGACACGAGAAGGGTATGTCTTACTCTGGGGGTTACGGTGAATAAGCTAAAGTCCCAAAAAGTTGGCGTGTTCCTTTAAGAGGATGTTGATTGACTTGGAGGCAGCCACATCTGGGTGTAGATGTTTTGCCTGATGTGCTTAGGATTGGGTTGACTTTAAGGGATTTGCTGTTTCAGTTATGTTTTTAGTGTTTTTGTGTATATTGTGTTTGTGTGTATGTGTGGTTGTACTGCTGCCTGTCTTGGCCAGGACACTCTTGAAAATGAGATTTAATCTCAATGAGTCTCTTCCTGATTAAATAAAGGTAAATAAAATAAATAATAAATAAATATAAGCCATCGAGCTTCATCACCACACTGCATGATCCATCATGCTCCACCTCTGTCACACATACTTTTTCTCTTTCAATCAGATGCTCAGACTCTTCTGGTCTTCCAATCAGCTCCACCTCTGAACCTCATCACCATCTGCTTTGACTCAGCTTATGATACTAATGATCAGATCTGTAGCACTGACCAACTCACGTGTATTCACATCTGAGACGCATCTAACACCTCAGTGTTTATCAAACTAGTAAAATCAATTACCAACTGGTGGATTCACAAAACAACAGTCACCCCGCTGTATGGTACTCTTCTCTGGAAACTATGAAAATATGAAATATGAAAATACTTCACATGCAGGCTAGAATTAAACCAAAAAAAACCCTCAAATGTTGAACAATCACTCAGAACCGCTGTAAACATTCAGGTTGGAAAATACAGCAACTATAAACCTAACGTCCCAGAGTCTAACCATCAGATATAAAGAAACCCGCTTGGCAGCGCTAACAACAAACACATGAGGTCAAATTCCTCCTGCTTGTCTTGTGGACTTCGCCAGTAACCCAGACGAAGAAAGTAATAATTACAAGTGAAGGATGGAGGATGAAAGAAAGAAAGAAAGAAAGAAAGAAAGAAAGAAAGAAAGAAAGAAAGAAAGGGGGAGGAGAAGAGGAGGATGAGGGAGGGGAAGAAGTAGGCTGTTCGTGAAGGTAAAAACAGCAGTTTACCTTTATGACAGAAGAATTTAACTAAATGCAAACACACTAAGTACTCCTGAGGTGATTTCCAGCCTGAAATAAAGTGTGTGTCATATTCTTTAGTCAGGAACTGCAGACATGACAAAGTGTTTCCCAGAGTGAAAAAAACACAGTGAAATCGAAATTCTCAAGTCTGAGCCATGGTCTTTTTGTATGCCATTACTGGGCTGTGGAATTGTATCCGGTGTTATGGTCATTATTGTAGCCTTAAAGTCAATTACTGTGCTCACTCTTTTTAGCTCCACAAAATCCTGCATTTCCCTCTCTGGTGTCTCAAGATTGAGATTACAGTTTTTTTGCTGAGGCTAAAAGCACAATATTGTGAGTTCAGTTTGACTGGAACAGCAGCGGTCTCTGAGGGCAAACACACACACACACACACACACACACACATCCGTCATCCTTATTGAAACCGACGTGGACAGGCAACAATGAAAAATGACCTCCTCTTCGCCAGAGTATACGGCTGGTCAAGTGTGAAGAGATGATGGATGAGCGTTTCCACTCAAATCGAATCCACATTCACAGAGGTGCTGGGTAATGTTCACTCAAAACTGAATGACAGAGTTGTGAGGAAGGTGCAAACTGACAGAGATTAAAGGTTTCGCTGACTTGCACTTGGGTGCAACATAATATCAAATTCCCTAGAAAGTTTGATATGAATAGCAGATTCTGGTGTTGTTAATGTCTCCCTTTTCATTCATCACTTTGGTCTAGTCTGTGTTAGATAGATTGCCTTAGGATCTGTACAAACATTTATGATTTTGACCAAAAAAAAGCTATTTAACATTGATAATCGGAAAAAGAAAGAAGCAGAATCATGAACTCTACGCTATGTTAGTATTTAGCTCAAAGCACCACTGTGTTGCCTCAAAGAGCCACTTGCATGGCTGTAGAGTTTAATATAACAGGGTTGACTAATTTAAAACACAAAGAGCTGATGTTCTTTTCTTAAAAGGAAACACCGGCTCTCCATGTGCAGACCCAAGTTATTAGCTCCAGAAATAATGGAGCCAATGGCAGGTCATAGAGCTCAAAGTTAGAAACCTCTTTGGTGGATTTCTTTATGCGGAGCGATGACTGACAGAGTGAAAGAGTTTAGCTGCTTGACAAAAATTGAACAGAAAGGGGGGTAAAAAAGAAACAAACACATACTGTATTAACCAATCAGATGCTCTGGGCTTATCAATACAAAAAAAAGAAAAATTGAAACCAGAGCAGCCAGAGAAAGTAACAGCATTTGAAAACATATAACCAGGCTAGATAAAATAAACCATATCCACAGATAGCAGGTCCTCTGGAAGGGACCACCACTGTGCCGTCGTATTGCCTGACATCTGTTTTGCAGCTTGGCTGTGCACGGTGGTTTATGTTGAGAAAGCAGTGTGTGTATATCATCTTTGGCCCGGGTCCATGGGATTTTGACAGTTGGCTGCAGGCAAGGTAGTCTGATGCAAAGGTTTCACGGGGAGAACAAAGAGCTAACGAGGAGACAATAAAAGGAGCTGTTCTCTGCAACACTTTCTCTCTTTGGGACTAATCTCAGTTTCACCAATTTATTTTTGTATGACAAGGCCAGAATAAATTGCTGAATTTGAGATTAGTCAACTTTGTCCTGGAGATCTGTGTGTGTGTGTGTGCTACCTTTTCACCTTTGGGTATTCAACGTTGGAACTTTATACACTTTGGTTTAGCACCACAAACAAATACTGGGAAGGTGCATCTTCTCAAAGACCTACAGTAACTACTTCTTTGCTAAGGAGGTTCAAATGATGCGTAAGAGGGAAAGCTTGTAAATGTCCGCTTCATGTCCAGCTTTACTGCAGAACAATACTGCGAGAGAGTTCCTGACATATAGTAAAACATATTTGAAATGTGTCCATTTTTTTGTTTCTCCTCTTGCCATGCAAACCCTGCCTCTCGCTCCCTCGGTTCATGCGACGCCACCATATGGAAGAGATTTGGTTCAGCTCTCCTCGAAATTGTGTTGAAAATGTCATCTGCCAAGATGATTTTACATCTCGAATGGTCCTGTGTTCCCTCTAAAAGTGCTCCAGACCAAAAACTGGACAACAGCTTGAGAAATTGATGTTTCTTTAAAACTTTGAAACCAATTCTTTGAAAACCTTTGATTTATTTCCACTAAATCACGCTAAACATGTTGTGCAAGCCAAAAAGCATTTATCACGTCTGACTTGAATATATATCGAAAGCAGGAAGCGTTTCAATTGAGGTTAGAGAACTTTACTTGAGTTTGTTACTTTGTTCTGGTGTTTGGCTAGACACATTTATTTTAAAGTGTGTTGCGGATGAAAAGAGAGACTTTTTTTTTTTTTTTTACTGTTGTTTGCACCTAAACCAGGAAAGTGGTTCAAATTGTTGCTTTAAACTGTAGCTGATTGGACAGGTCTTGAAAAGTCAATGAGGCAAATTAAAGATACAAGCATGAACACCAAGACTACAATCTGCATTTCTAGATTGCAACTACAAAAGCGTTTCATCCCTTTTCTCACGGTAGGGATTGTGGTTAAGCACAGGAAGCTACTTTTCACAATATTGTTTTTTTGTTTGATTTATATGTTGAGTGCTTTGTAGATGTAGTTGTTATGGTGACTCACTCTAATCTGTGGATGTATTACTTTTCATATTAAAATAGTTCATTTCTGTCAAATTCCACCCAAAAAAAGTTAAAAAAGTAACTGTGACAACTAAAAATGACCACATAGGAAGTTTTGTAAAAGTCCATTTATTTATGAAAAAAAAAAAAGCTACAATACATGTGTTACACACATTATGCTATTGGTAAAGCAAACCATATGTTTATAGTTTAGAGGAAGCAAAATCATAATAGAAGCAAATACAGAAATTATAATAAATGCAAAACTTTCATTTCTGACACAGAAAAAGCCAATCCTGTACCACGCCAGGCTCACTGGCTGGATTTAATGAGTGCTCAGCACTCTGTTTTCAAATACAAAAAAATACACTTTTATTCAATACAATGTGTATGAACAGACTTGCATAAAGGAAGGGCTTGGGGGGAAAAGGCACTCTTGGGAAACAATTCACTGAATTTAAAGAATCATACACTTTGGGATAGTTTCTTGGGTATAAATTATGCAAATAAATGAAAAGCAGGCAAAGGTAGAAAAGTATGATGTGACATAATGTTAGGTCTTGCAGCTTTTTAAACTTTGACACAACTGCTTCTCTGTAACTATACGCTCACATACACAGTCAGAGCATTATGAGAAAGACATTGACATGTTCATATCACCTTGTCCAAGTATGGACCATTAAAAGATGGTTGATTTGGAGCATTTTGATGATAGTATTCCTGATGAGGGAGAAACTAATTCTAATATTTATACAATGCATAATGTGTCCAGCACAGAAAGAAACAACATATCCAATTGTCAATGCTTTAACATTGTCCTCACATTGTTCAACAGTGCATCAGTCAGCTCAGAGCTCGGTCCGATGTTTTGAAAATGTTTGTGCTGCCACAGAATTAAACTAAAAAAAACAGTTATTCAGACAGAAATATCATATTGGACTAATAGGGTGAAATAAGAGTTGAGGAGATTTCTTACTCCTGTAAAACTATTTAAATCATTTATCTCAGAGGCAGTTAATCCTTCACTTTAGTTCATCTGGGGACACAAAATAGCTCAAGCCCCCCCACACAATCACACGATCACACACACGCACATGCAAACACACACACACACACACACACACACACACACACACACACACACACACACACACACAGAGTAGTTAGTATACGGATTAGGATGTAAATAGTAGATGTGCTCTCTTTATAGGTGACAGTCTCAATGGCACAATTCAATTTTACCAGGAAATAAAACTGGACAAATAAAATGGCCAAATTTGGTTGTGCAGGTGATGTTTCTTGAAACTTGGTATGTTCCTTTTGAAGTAAGCTTACTACTGTAATTCAGTTGAAGACATGGAGAATGTAATGAAATTACAATTAAAGTATATGGTGTTACTCTAAATTGATCACCACTGTTTGTACTCTAGTTTTTTAACTTCTTGGAGAGGGCCTTTTTTAGTGGCTGGTTCCTCTGGTCCTGGGTAGTGTCCTGATCCGGGTGAGTTTGGGCCGTCTTTGACTCATAGAGCTGTTTGAGGCTAAGGATCTGCTGCTCCTTTGTTGTTTCTCGTTGGGCCTGGCGTAGCAGACGTTTCATGGTCTTCACCTTTTCCCTCAGGTGGTCGTTGGCTTTCTCCAGGGAGCGCACCTTCTGGGAGAGAGTCCAGACCCTCTCCTCTTCCTCAAACAGAGCCTTCTGCACCGCAGAGCACAACAACTGTGAAGATCAAATACATTTGAAATATCAGGAAAAGCGTAAGGAGCATGTGATTAAGTGTACTGCAGGGAAACGTGACTAACTGTGAGCCATTTGAATACTGAACTGTCACATATTGATTAAATACTTTACGTTACTTGCATGAAGAAGGCCAACATCAGCATATATTTTGCAAGATTCCCAACAGATTTTCATCTCCCTCTGCCTTTTGAATGAAATCATATACAGACTTTCATCCCATAACTGCTCATACTAAATACTAGTGTCATATTTAGTATGTTTTGTTTTAACATTTATGACGTAGCAAGTGTTTTTGATACTGGATTTCCTTTGCACATGAGAGAACACTTCTGGCATGCTCTTTGGGCTGACAACCATAGCCAACAGCTAGTAAGTCTTTCAGCATATTTCACTGTTTATGTATGAGTGAGACAAAAAAGTGTGTTTTTTTTGGCTGCTTGTAGCTTAAAAGTAAAGAAAGGGGAAGGCGAAAAAAGTCAAGGAATTCATTAAGTCTTATTTTAGGTTATACCCGATTTATTCAATTCACTTTAAGAGTTGCCATGTACTGTATGATCTTTATTTACCAGCCAATTAAAATAAGCCAAAGACAACAAACATTGTTGCTCTAGGTCTAGGGACCAAGATGTCTCTGAGGGAGGAAAATTGGTTACACAACATGCTCCGCCTGTTTCAGCAATACACCAACTAGAGATGAAACCCAACATGCCTGTGAACCTGCAACAGACGACCTTTTCCTAGGTGAAAGAATTAGCTCCAGCTGCCTCTCACTGCATGCTTGTCTGCCTGAGTGTGGATTTCCTCCATAGATCCTAATGCTTCCACATGGGGCCAGCATGAAACACTGATGTATATTCCCTGCCATCAGATAACAACCGCTGAGGGTTTTGAGGAAATGTTAAAAATGTGCTGCTGGCTGCCGATGGCACTGGTTAGTGCATTACTCTCTGCAATATTATCTGTGGATTTTTTCCATGTGCTCTTACTTATGTCCCATAAGGGATTTAAAAGGGGTATGAAACCTTATAATGCAAAAGATAAAGTTCAGGAGCAGAACAATCAAGTTATGTAGAGCTGGGGCAGTGGTGGACTCAGGCTGTCTGAGGGGCACGTGCAAAAAAATGAAACAGGAACAGCTGCATGTAGTGGGCCACCAGTGTGCAGAAAGTTTTTTTTAGCATGTAGGGCAGCCTATATAGCACTGCATCCTGTTTTCTCAATTTTAAGGCCACCCTAGAGGGCACTTCATCATGTTGTTATCAGTTGTTATCATGTCTACCCGGTCATCGCGATCCAGCTAGAATCACAGGATCACATATCACACGAAAGTCCATCTTTTCAGGCTTCAAGTAATGTATTTGTGTCTGAACTTCCAGCTTACCAAACCAATCAGCGTCTGGTGAGGAGCTACTGGCAGCTACGGGCGTGGTTTAGGTGAGTGTGATGGCCGCGACGGTTCGTTTAAAACAACAATGGCCAACGTGATAGACAGAACACATACACACAGCTCATGTTGTCAGTTCATGTTGCCACTTGTGCATGTGAACCACCAATGTTCGCACACACATGCATGCACGCACACACAGAAACACACACCCACACACACACAAACAGACACACACACACACACACACACATCGCTTGCCACTGCGATCTCGCACAATACTGGACCAATTTCAAAGATTTTTGGTCACTTCAGTCTATTAGACCCAAATGCATGGGGAAATGGAGTCCAGGTTGAAAAAAACAGTAATTACCCTTTAACAGGACAGAATAATATACGAGGATATAAGCTTAATTAAAGCAGTGTAGACTACTGCCCTTACAGGAAAGCAGTCTTTCTTACATTAGTTTGGATATATTGTTTCATAAGCATTAATCAATCATCAGGGCAGGTTAAGTATGGGCCAGAGCATATATGAGATATGACATGACGATTTTCCAACAAGGGTTTTGTAGATAAATGGTTAGTCAGTGGTTATTAAGTCTCTCAATAATGGAAGGCACATTGAACTTATTTATCATATAAAGTGCAGCAGTGAGTATTTGAATTACCTCCGTTCGTAAACTTAGGATTTAAAGTTTTAAAAGAATCTAAATGCTTATGAATAGACACAGTCGCATATCCATGAATCATATCTCCATAATGCTTCCTACAACTCATGGGGAAGCATTTTTTAGTTTTTTTGTACAAAAAGTAAAGCTTCTGTCACAGTTTAGCAACAAGATCTTCTATGCGTTATTTGTAAATTTGCCATCATGTCAGATGCTAAGATTATTGATATGAATATTAAAGAGTGTGAAAGGAGAAATGCATCTATACCTCTGTATCCAAAAAACAACATACATTTTGTTTTATTTGCACTACTAATCTAATGTCATTAAGAAAAAAAATAGAATTGTTATTTCTTAATGGCTGAATCAGAAATCAGGTATATTGTAAAATCATACCACTGGCATAGAGACAATTTGTCAATCAAACACAGCAAAGTATGGTTCAAGTTTCCAAAACACTGATTCCTACATTTCCCACAATGCAACTTTGTTACATAGCATACATTTCGTTAGAGCCCCCCAGAGCCTTTCAAACTCAAGATCCCCAGTCTTTGACAGGCCCCAAAATAGATCCATGGGGCACACCCTTGGTACCCAGCAGGATTGTATCCACTCTGATGTCATCCAAACCTAACTGTAACGTGGACAAAACAAATGGATTTATATTCTAAGCTAGACCGAATCCTTCTCTGTGTGTTATTTTCCATCTCAGAGGAGGCATGCTTGACATCTGAGAAAAAGCAGACAAATTTTAGTTGGACCACGTTAACTGAAGCTGAAATCTTCCTTTGTATCCAGCCATCAAGTCAGGGCAGTGTTTGCAGCCCTTCAAAGCGAATATTTCTGCATTAGTGTTGGGACCATAAAACTGTGGGAAACTGCTTAAAATAATGTTTTTATTGCTGATACTGTTTGGTGTTACTGTAAATCTGAAAATGACATCATGCCATCTGATTAACTTTGACATTGGATTATGTGATGTCATGATCTGTTCTGATGTGATTTTAAGTTAGTTGTCCAAACAATAGTTGCGCAGTACCAGTAAAAACAAAGTCTGTTTTTATTTTGTTAGGAGGAAATCTAATCATGAGAATGATTATGATGCAGCATTTATATCTAAATGTTGCTCTGTAATTACACTCACAGGCTTGACCCAAAAGTTTGCTGTTAATGGAAATACAAACCACATTTTCATTCTCTTTTATCCATGCTGGATTTGTGCTTTTATGAGTAGTCAGCAAATGATTGGAAACAGAAGAAGACTGACCTAAATCAGTTGGATTAGGCCAAATGTTTAGAGTCATTAAAGGGGATAAAGCAATGGTGATTGACTGTAAACCATTTATATACTGACATATAGGTTCTGGGACAAGATTCAGGAAACCTACAGTGTCAGGGAGAACCAGGTGTTAGCGTTTGCCAAATGTGTTTAGGTTAATGAGCTTTCATCAATTAGTGGAGCTGAAGCATATTGATTCAGATCACTTTGTCATAAGCATTAGAAAGAGTAGCGACCTTTAGATACTCTCACACACTCATCAATCTGATCCATTAAAGCGTAACTCTCGCCAAAATGCAACCTAGGGTGTTTTTGTGAATGTACCTGAGTCAAACTTTCGTTTAAAAGCATAATTAGGACGGAAACGCCACTTTTAAGATTTACCGTATTCTCGTTTTCGGTCAAATGGCCTTTTGAATGGGAGTGCTAGGGGCACTACAATGATAGCATCAAAATCACTATTTTTAAAACACTAAGAAGGCTCGACACAACATGAAACTTTGCTCGAAGTATCACCAGGGGCTCTACACATGAACTTGAGCATTGAGAACATTGTTTGTGTATACAGAGTTTACTAAAAAGAAAGGTTTTGAACGACTTACTTTAGCTGTTGGTGTTTTCTCTACCATCTCGCCAGTCAAAAAGTGTTGATCGCCGAATGCAATGTAACAGGGAGGAGAGTAAAGATGGAAAGCTCCTAAAGCTTAGGTCCATATAAATGCACGGATAATTTGTTGTTTTGTCGTTAGTGAAAAACAATATTGACCTTGTAGTTGAAAAAGGACCCTCATATAAGAATGACATTTCCTCCTATGGAGTCCGTTCATTCGCATTCGGAGATCGACACTTTTTGACTGGCGAGATGGTAGCGACCGGAAACAACAACTGCTAAAGTAAGTCATTCAAAACCTTTCTATTTAGTAAACTCTGTGTACACAATATTCTCAATGCTGGAGTTCATGTGTAGAGCCCCTGGTGATACTTCGAGCAAAGTTTCATGTTGTGTCGAGCCTTCTTAGTGTTTTAAAAATAGTGATTTTGATGCTATCATTGTAGTGCCCCTAGCACTCCCATTCAAACAGCCATTTGACTGAAAACGAGAATACGGTAAATCTTAAAAGTGGCGTTTCCGTCCTAATTATGGTTTTAAATGAAAGTTTGAATCAGGTACATTCACAAAAACACCCTAGGTTGCATTTTGGCAAGAGTTACGCTTTAACTTTTATGATGTATCCACTTTTCCTGGTTTTACTTTAGTTAGTGGTTTTCTACATTTCCATAAATTACTTTCAGCATCCCCCAGAGGATGGACATGACATTGTTGCATGCAACATACAAAGGCAGTTGGTTTTTCAAAAAAAAAAGTGGTTTGTCTTTACTCAATATTCTTACACTTAGCTTACCTTTCTTAATGCTTCCTTACTAAGTGCAGATAAAAAATATAAGTGGCCCCAGCTGTGTCGGTTAGCGTTACATTGCACAGCTAGAAATGAGTCAAAAGTCGAAAGTTATTGGTTTCATTTGAAGCAGGACATTTTACATCCAAGCACAGTAATGATGTTAACACATAAATCAAATGATACACAGGCAATTTTGTGATATCCCTGAAGTTGTGGTCTTAACCGGTCTTGAAATAAAATCCAGAGTCCTCTTTATCCAAGACCAAGACAAGGCTGAGTAAAAATATGGTTGATTCAGAGACACGACCGAGACCTTCAAAAAGTGTCTTGACCAAACGACCAAGACCGGTTTTGAGTACTACAACACTGCTTGTGGTTACACTTGTGTGCTAGTCTACACATGTAGACAAATACAAATTGTTGAACATCTGCATAAACTAGCACTTGGTATTTGATTCTGAGGGACTGACACACAAACCTGACTTTTGTGTTTTTTGAGCCATCAAAGACCATTGCAGTTGCACTGGACATGTCACCACATGATGTCACTTCTACATTAGAGCTGTTGTCTTTGGGCATAAGAAAATACTCCATTAAACAACAAAATGTTTTGCCAAAAAGCTGGCAAAACAATGTTTCTTAAAGAAGATTTTTCCTTTAAACATAGTGAGTTATTTGTGTAGCCGTAGCCCAAAACTCAGGAAATGTGTGTTTGGTTTCCCATGCATTAAGAACATATCTCACTTGCCAGTTTCTTCGTTGTATTCCTTTGAAAACAACAGGATGTAATATTGAATAATTTTATGTGTGCACCACAGTTTGGGCTATTGTGGTTCAATCCACTCTTTTTCCTAAACCATTTGTGTAGCCATTGTAAATAGCCTACACAACAACATAATCAACTTATCATTTACTGAGTGTGAGAAAGGCACTTCAAAAGAGGCAAACAACACTAGGAACCATGGAATGGTGGTAGTTCTGATCGACTACATACCCGGCTGTCCTCCTGAGCCTCCCACTCCGGGGCGTAGCTGTGAACCTGGGTACCAGACGTGCAGTTGGCAAATTGGAAAAGGCTGGCAAACATGCGGTGGTTATCTGCAGTGTCGGGGAAGATGGGGTCCTGGAAGTTCACTCCATGAGGGATAATGTTGTAGTTCTCATCCATCCTGCATGGCAGAAAAGGAAACAGTTGTATTGATACACAAAAAATGAACGTATAATTGTGCATGTGTATTTCCTATTCATCCTATAAATAGTAAAAACACAAAAACATCTCTGCATAGTTGTTTGCAGAGCCTGGTCTTATGCAAATTCAAGCACTATGTGGATGAGTCAAGCCAGCAAACTACAAGCCAAATGGATTCACTGTGCATATTTCATATCTTGTGTGAGATTGTGTGAGGGAAGGAAGTCTTGAAGCAGCGTGTTCCCATACATCTGGATTCCATCTTGTAACCCTCCAGGGACATCAAAAGTTTGGTTGTCCCTATCAGAGACTGTGTGTGTGTGTGTGTGTGTGTGTGTGTGTGTGTGTGTGTGTGTGTGTGTGTGTGTGTGGGGGGGGGGTTGAAAGAGAAAGCTGATGTTTTGCTTCAACAGAAAAGGTCAAAGGTAAGGTGTAAGCACAGTGACCAGGAGGTCAGAAGGAATTGTGGATCCAAAGAACACAAAAATAAACTGAGCACAACAATAGTGACATAAAACCCATTTGTATAATGTATTGTGAAAATGTAATACATTTTTTGGTATATGTTACACTGCAGCACAAATGCACTTCAACATATTAAAACCGTTGGCCAGGTTGGTTCAGTGGGTTCAGCAGGCGCACATATACTGAGAAGTTTATGCCTCGACTCAGCGGTCCAGGGTTTGAATCTGACCTGTGACACTTTCCTGCATGACTATGATCTCCGCTAGCCCCTTTCTCACCTAGCTGTCCTGTCAAAAATTAAAGGCATCATTTCTTTACATTCTTAATGGCTCAAGCAGAACAGTCAATCTGTTTTATTTAGAGGTCCTGAGGGACATCCTTGGTTCTCCATGCTAGGCTCTGATTTGTCCTGTCCTGGGAGATTATACTCATGATGGATTGGAAAGACTATTTTGGTCTGAGATAAGTGTTGTTCTTCTATAACAGGAAATAGACATCCACTGGAGACTGCGATGAGAACTTTTTAGTTTTGGCTTGCTCATACATTTGTCTGGGACTCAGTGTTGCAGAGCTGCCACAACAACACTCCTTTGAAACTCTATACAGGTCTGTTTTAGGTTTATGACAGGGAGTCTAACATTCGCGAGAATGCCATGGAGCTCATTATTTTTCAATTTTCATGAAAGTTGACATTTACTCTGAATAGTGATACATCTATACGGTTTAATACGGTTTAAGGTTTAATACCAGTAGCTTAATAAAAAATTGAAGGAAAAGTTCCGACAGTTTGGGAAATCTTATTTGATTTTCTGAATATGAAGCAAAAACCAGCAGACCGTTAGCTTATCATAAAGACTGGAAACAGGGTAAACAGCTAGCCTGGCTCATCCCAAAGGTAACAAAAAACACCTAGCAGCACCTATAAAGCTCACTAATTAGCATATTGTATCATGTTTGTTTAATCCGTTCAAAACCGTAGGTGCAAAAACGATGTTGGACATTATTTATTACCCATCTGAACTATGTTTCCCATAGATCGACATAATAATAATAATAATAATAATAATAATAATAATAATAATAATAATAATAATAATCATTTATACTTTATTAATCCTGCAAGGGAAATTACAATGTTTTGACTCTGTTGTTAGAACACACATTATACACAGGCCTGAAATACACACACATGCTCAGTACCTATACATGCACCAATGGAGAGATGTCAGAGTGAGGGGGCTGCAGCTGTCGATGGGTAGGCGCACCGTTGGGGGTTCGGTGCCTTGCTCAAGAGCACCTTGGCAGTGCCCAGGAGGTGAACTGGCACCTCTCCAGCTACCAGTCCACCACCGTACTTTGGTCCATATGGTGGACTGGTAGCTGGAGAGTGCTTTGTGGGCTAAAGTATGCTGCAAAGGAAAATGTGCATGAGCGTTCTTGGGGAGTTGATCCCTCCATTATATCCCTGGGAAACACTGACAAAAAAACCACTGCTTTGGTTTACTGGAGCAATCATTGCTTCTTAATTATCATCAGGTCTGCATTTAAACGTAACTCTGTTGTGACTTTAGCTTCAGGGAGTTTCCGATGGTGGTCGCCAGGCTTATTATGGGGATAAGGTCCGGATGTTTTCGCCATCACAACATGGGGCAGCAACATCATCCCTGGAGATGTAATGAACTAAAACCAATGAAATCATCTTAAAAGTCTTTTAGCCGTCATCAGACATACACAATCACACAATGTGAGTGTGATTCTGTGCATATGATGTGTAACATATGCTATACAGAATACTATAGTAGTTGGCCCTGCTGCAGACCCTCATGTGGGACAGCCAAACTTTATACTTCAGGAATGCTTTTCAGTACCCCCTCTGAATATCTAACTCTTCATCTATGAGACAAAACATATCGGTAAGGCCTGTCAGCACACGTTCCCTTGATCGAGCAGCACACTTGTGTGTTTCAGCAAGACAAAAGGTGGTCCTATACCGACCAGGTTTACCTTCAAGCTGTTGTGAAATGTCTGGCTCTGTAATTACACTGGCTGGAATGCAACAGACGTTTCCTGAGTAACAGTGTTGTTTCTGTCTAACACAGACATTTAAGAATGAACCTGCCTCGTACTTTTTTGAAATCTGAGTGGAATGTTTGGCAGGTTATTAAATATATTATTAACCTGAAATCAATATGGTACCACATGGACAGATGCTGATTAAAAGAGAATATGTGTGGATAGTGCCAATCCTCTGTTTTTGACTGCTGAATGTTTCCTTATTGGCCAACGATTGATTGAATCCTCCGAGAGTCTTTACTTCTTTTTGTAAGAGCTCTGTGCACAGGTCTGAAGACTTTCTGGTTTTCATTGTAGAGACAGGCCATGAGGAGGTGAGGTTAAATCCATGCATTTTAAACTTTTTCATACTTAGAAAATACATTACTGAGAAATGTACTGGAGGACTAGCGTTTAATTCAGTGTCATTCCCCCTCTGGCTCCTCCTATTTTATTGCATCCTTTCAACTGTTACTGTCACTATTGAATAACGGCAACAATGCCAGAACATTTTTTGCAATGTAATTTCTTAGAAGAAATGAGAAATATGATTGGATGCATAAGTTGAATCAACTATACTAACTGGATATCTCAAGTTTTCCGGAGAGACTTTACATCACATGCATAAGATGACTTACCCCATTGTTTCACACATTTATAGAGATTGAAATATAGTAGGCTATGCAGTTTTCTTTCACAATCGGTTATTATCAAATCAATAACGTTTTGCCATTCATGGATGCAAAATGAATAAAAAGGAGGCGGTCCTGTCATCTTTTCTGGCTGAGTTTGAGTTTATAAACTGTCTTCCCAAAACTTGACAAAGCTGATGCCTGCTTTTTAAGCATCCAAAGACATTTATGCAACATTTTTCAAGCTTTATCTTTAAGCTCAAACAGAAAATCTGGAAAAGCAAAGACACACAATTAAAAAAAGAGGGTTCAAGTGGGTAATGCATGTCCTCTCTGAGCAATATATAGGGTAAGAGTACTTATAGGAGGGCATACATCTATGAGATAAAGTGTGCCCTAACTGAACAGGTTTATTTGTTTGGAAATGAATCATAAAAAAAATTATTTTATGTACTGTAGGCCTAACTCTATTGATGCATAAAGTCTCTCTACTCATTGTACAATAAAACTAAATGCATCTGTGACAATAAATCTTTTTCATGACTGATTCGATCAATAGGCTATGGGATATCCTGTCTTCTCACCTTAGAAAGAAGTAGTAGTTGTTGTTTTTGGTGACACTGTAGGAGAAGCAGGTGAAGTAGCCCAGGCCGGTGACATTGAATCTGGAGCCGGCGGGGACCTCCAGCATGCTGCCCCACGCCTGGTCGCACAGCAGCTCAATCTCGGCGGAGAAAAGCAGCTCGGTGTCGGACGGCAGGTCGTTATACACATTGTAAGACTCCTTGTGCAGTGCCAAAACCTTGGCAAAGACTATGATCTCCGCTAGCTCGGCACGGCACGCTTCTGTCTGCGGTCTCCAGTCGCGGGGCAGCTGACATCCCCAGCTCCTATCAGGACCCGCCGCTGCCAGAATAAACACCCAAATAATCCACATGATCCGACAGAGATGAGACGACTGTGGGTCAGTGAGGCGCACCGACCCGCACGATGCTGCTGATGGATGAAATCACGAAAAAAAAACTGCAGGGCTTTCACTCCATGCACTTAGCCTACTTCCAAAAAAGCTGCCTCAACAGATATTTACAGTGAGTAAATAACGTTTTACACAACGAAATAGTACCGGACCGATGATTACTTCTCTGTGGCCCTTGCTTCCTCCTCCAGCCACAATACCTGCGATCAGTGGATCAACCCGTCCACACCAGCATCCCCTGCAAAGAATGTGCCTCTGACCTTTGAAATGAGACCAGGAGGTGTGCAAGTGTGTGCATTCAGGCCTGTGTGTGAATTTTCCAAAGTAAAATGATAATTTTATATAAAATAGGCTAATAAATACAATTAATAATAGGCTACAACAAATCGTCCAGCTCCAATGTTGTGAGATAAGGTGGCAATTAATGCAACAAAGAAACGTCGTAAAAGTATCTACAGCCAATAGTGAAAGACTAAGTTTGGAATAGGTCAGTGACGCCCTCTTGTGACAACATGAACACATGCATGCTCAGTGGAGTTGACTTTAGAGATCTTTTCCACACTTAGGCACACTCCAGGGTCTATAATGAAAATGTAAATGCGCAGGCCGGCTGTCCCATTATGTTGAGCTGGTGCTCAGGTATGGTAAGTTGATATGTTTATCAGCTGACTCCGATAAAAACCAGACAGACGAGAAAGTTGAATCCTGTGTGAACCTCAGAACACAAGCCCCTGACACAGGGAATACAAAACATTTTCTATTTCTCTCACTCTATTGAACTCTCATAGTGTGTATACTTTGTTAGAGAGGTCACAAGCTTAGGAGGGACATATGTGTGTCATTATATATCATTCTAGTGTTTCGCTGAGAGGCAGAACTGAAATCTGCATTCTGTACAACAGGATCCTGAGAGTCAAGACTCAGGAAGATCAATACTGGCGCACCTTATCCGTCCACTTTCTCATCTTCATTTCTTACCAATCAAACCCAAAGCTCCCTTCCATTATTTGCCAATCAAAAGAGATCTCATAGCCATTTCTTACCAATAACAAAAGTGATTCTTCCCGGTACTTTATAGCATTCTGTAGGGCCAGTGGCGCAATGGATAACGCGTCTGACTACGGATCAGAAGATTCTAGGTTCGACTCCTGGCTGGCTCGACTTTTCAACATTTAACCTATAGCTATGCCCACTGCTACTTACATTATGTAACGTAAAACATAATAAACCGTCATCATACCACTGAATTGCGATTGTAACACAATAATACAGTAGGCCACATCACATAGGACCTATTTCCTATTAATATAGGCCTATTGGGAGGGATGTCACACTAGTTCTTCAGCAACTGCGGCTTCTGTCTGGAATCTGCAGAAAGTGTCCTTCTAGCTAGGTCAAGACTGAGCGAATAATGTACATTAGTTCTTTGCAGGGCCACGGCCGGCTGTGTGTCGAGCAACGGTCAGCTAATGACAGCTCGAATAACTCTCTAGAAATGGCCAATGAGGGGGCTCGTTACCACCAGAAAACAGCCACGAGCAGCCAATGACAGCTCGAGTGTCTCCCTAGAAAAGGAGCCAATGAGGAGGCGCGTTTCCCTCTGGAAAGTTTTAGGCAAGTTTCGTTTCTGGAAGATAGGAATATTTCGACTTTGTTGGTAAGTTTGTTTACGTTTTTTTTTTTACTGTATTGTAAGTGTCATGTTAGCTTAGTGCATAAACAAGACATAAATAGACACTGTTTATAACCTGCAGGTTAAGTTCAAAGTTACCGAAGGATCCCCTCCACCACTTGAAAACGATTGATCACTCACAGACTGACCTCTGCTTCATTCATAAAGCCTAGCATTGATGATAAATCACTGCTAGGACACACCTCCACGGAAATACACTTGTAGGCCTACACTTACTTGTGTCTAAAAAATCTCATTTGAATTAAACTGTTTTGCATCTACTTGCATATAGTTTGATGTGTTTGTTTTATGTTTTTGTGATTTTCAGGTGAGCTCGTTGGGGTGGAGTAGCCTATTTGTATCACCAGACTGGCCGTGCACTGGAGGACTACAAACGCACACTGGCTGCGTTAGAGACAGAGGAGGTGTCTGTGGCCGAGGATGAGGGCTATGTTGAGCCTAAGGTAGAGGACTTTACTGTCCCCATCCTGGAACCTCCCCCACTCGCTGGTCCCACTGCCACGGCTGCTGACGGCCTTGACTCGGCGCCGTCTCTGCTGATGTAGCGCCTGCCGCGCAACCCACCAGCCGGTCCCCTGCGTCTGCCGTGCCATCCCCTGGCTGGTCCCCAGCACCTACCACGCCACTCACAATAGATAACGCGTTTGACTACCGATCAGAAGATACTAGGTTCGACTCCTGGCTGGCTCGGCTTTAACATTTTAACAATTAGGCTAAGTAACGTATAATATTCTAGCCTGGGAACCAGACGAAGAGGAAAAAGAGACAAAAAGGAGAAAACTAAATTCTGTGGCACCTCTGTTTCAGTCTTTAATCACTATAATATAATTTCTTTTTAATTAAAAAAAAGTTATTTTTGTGCATTGTTAGAGCAGGATGACATGTCCACAGGATCACAAGTTCGAATCTCAACACCGGCAAGGTTGAGTTTTACAATATGCAGAATAAAAGTGTTTGTGTTTCCCATTTAAACTTAAATTCATTCAAGCTGTTGACTTATAACTAATGCACATAGTCTAGATTACGTATTTGACTATCATATATTCTTTGTATCTCCAATAGGTATGTATTTTACTGCATTATATTTAAAAATATTTTAACGTTTTTGCCAAGTGTTCCTTAAAAAAAATTATGTTTTTGCTGTCAGGGTGGTGTCTATAACTTGCAGTATTGATATTAGAATTTGTCTGCTCTAATTTAATACAAAGTTAACTTAGGCTGTAGGAAAACTGATAGGGAAAATACAAACTTGTATTTACAATGGAAACAAAAATAATAGAAACAACGCAGAACACGTATAACAATTGAACAGTCTATAACATTTACGCTTTATGATAAAACACATATGCAACGTGCAATAACATAACTATGTACAGAAATAAAAGAGTCAAGGTTCCCTACCTCTGGTTTGAGGGTGGTGGGAGTGTTGGGAGGTAGGAATAAACAATCATTTGTTTGTTTTTCTTTTAATTTCCTCTAACCACTGCTCCTTGGGAGCAGCCTCTACAGAGGGGCAGTAAACAATGCCCCTGTATTGGCTGTGTTCCGTCTCAGCTATCCTGAACTGCCAGCTTTTTTTTTACATGCGTTAGCCTATGCAGTAGGCTACATGTCGGGTCAGCTTACAGTCAGGTGCAGGTTTCTTTTACTGTCTATGGCAGGTACAGGAGCAGGAACTAGAACAAGAATAGGAACAGGAACAGGAGGGACAGAGGACATGCTGACACCCAGGACCTGTGGAGCAAACAATGCACGGTCCTGGGAAGTCATTGGGCCTAGCATCACCAGCTGAGGGGCCGTGGGTGGAGCAGCCACCTGAGAAGCTGGGGGGGACCGAGGGTGGGGCAGGTAGAAGCTGACGCTGGGGTCGCTGCTTCACAGCCGGCGGTGTTCCAGCCGGCTGTATGATCAACCGGCTGTAGCAAGATGGGGGGGAGAGGAGCATATTAGCAGGGAAAGACCGTGGCGTCAAGTCTGGAGCCCCGGATGTGCAGCAGTCACACCAGTGGCCGAGTCTGAGGCCAAAGCCTGTGCTGCAGCCGGAGACTGAGTGGCAGCCGGCAGGCTGCTAAAAGCTAGGGTTAAAGCTTTTCTCTGGCAGATAACTCGCATTTGCGATTTGGTCTGGCGATGTCAGGCTATAACATCATGGAATGTATCATCATGGAATGTGGGTTAATTAAAATAAAAAGTTACATGGCAGTTGAAAATCAGTCAAAAAAGAAAAGTTTGGCTGTGTAGGGTTAGGAACCAGTGGTGTACACTGACATCAAATTTTGCATTTATTGTGTTTCTATTTATTTATTAGGAAAACATTCTCATATTAAGATAATATACTAAAAAAAATACTCAAATAACTTGACTCTATGCTGAACAGGAATTAGACGTTACTCATGAAGGTTTGAATACTTTAGTAAATGTGGTGTGTGTACACACAAACACACACACACACACACACACACACACACACATATATATATATATATATATATATATATATATATATATATATATATATATATATATATATATATACACACCTCTAGGTGGCAGCAACATCAAGCATTTACAAGTTTTGCTTCGTTTCACTTAACTGGACGATCACATAGAAGGCATGATTTGCAGACCATTCAACACAAGTACAGGCACTGAATACATTTTTCACACGAGGATATTCTGATAATTATTTCATTGTTTAAAGCTCCATTACTAATAACTCTGAAATTATCCACTGTACTTGAATACAACTGTGGTAGTTACATTTTGTCTGACGCCCTGTCAGTGAGTCATAGTGAATCATAACACATCATGCAAGAAAGTTACTCACCACAGCAAATAAAAATGCTGAACATTTTAAATACATCTTTAAAATTTTAAACTCTTTCCAAACCAAAATCTATTCTGAGGACTTTGCACTCTTCAAACACACAACACACACACACACACACACACACACACACACACTTTTCTCATCACTCTCACAATGCCTTCAAAACACACTACAGATATTATGTGCGTTCTCCACACATTCACACATTTGTTCGCTTCCCACTGCTGACTTGTAATACAGTACAAATCCACCCAATGTCTGTTGTTCCCATGGAAGTGAACCTGGGAAGGTGGTGGGGGTAGGGATTTCTCAGGTGACAAACGCAAAGTGCCAGGAGCTGCAAGTGTGTGAGAGATGAAGAGTCTGCATGAGGCGATGGCTGCAACACTGCTGACTATGATGCTCATGATCCCCTACATCTGCCAGGGAGGTGAGATGTTTTTTTTTATTACACAGCATGACTGAAAGCTCATGAGAAAATGCAACCTCTCGGCTATTATCTGATGGGAAATTATTGCATCTGTGTGTCACCTGTTTATGCGATAGCGCTGCTGAGAAAATCGACAGCGACGGACTTCCTACAAAAAATAAGAGAGAAGCGTGAGTCCGAGTGTTTTCCTGGAGGCTGCAGCTCAGAGGTCAGTGAGGCTGGAGAACTGATGGAAGCAGAAGATGTAGGATATGTAAGTTTTCCGTTATTTGGTCTGTCTTTTACCTTTGATGCCAATAGAGAGTTCTGTATAACAAACATTTACCTGAAAATAGATTTTTACATATGTTTTCTTGTTTGTTCTTATGTAAATCCTTCATCCAGCAGCTGAGGATGCATAGCTGTCACTCTGATAAACCAGGGTTTAGTCATTGTTATTTTCCAGGTTAAAAACCTGGAATTGCTACATAATAGATATTATCTTATATTATTTTTGGGACAAGTGGAAAGTAGTGAATTTGAAATTTCTTTAGGTTTGGGAGGAACACAGTCATGTTTATAAATTATATCTCATGTAATGTAACTCATTACATACTTTGTACAAAACCATAATCACAGTGAAGTTTAAATACAGTCCTATTCTAGCTCTCACTAACATACTTTTTATTCTTTCTATTAATTTATCTCAATGTTACCTTTCAAACTTACTCAGGTCAAGCTTTTTACTAAAACACAGTAAAAAACAATACATTTCAAAGCACAATTTGATTATTTTAGAAGTATTCAGACTGAAAATCTTTAGAATTACTCTCTGCAAGTTCTAATTTTTCAAAACAAGTAGACTTCAGTAACTATAGACAATGTCAACAGGAAGGTTTCAATTACAGTAAAAGGGGGCCATCACTCTGTTTGGGTAGCTGAGTCTCTGCACAGAGGGAGATTCTAGCCACATTAAATGAATAAAGATCATGTCCAGAACTTTGACTCAAGGGTTTAGAAGCACTCCTCTGTTCGACAGGGATAAGGTGTAACTCAATCATGCAAATCACTCAGGCGTTTACCATTACTGTGTTCCTACATACCAGGCTTGCAATGAGAAGACAGAGTGAAGACAGGCCATTAACATCAACGTTGTTACTTAGTGCACCTGCTGCAAATATCAAGTGACCAGCATAAAAGCCAGTAGAGAGGTGGAATGTGATCGAGGAGGATTTCTGTCATGTTGCAGGACATTTATGTTGTTCCTTTATTTCACATAAAGTCATGCCATAAACCAATTTAGTTTTTTAAGCGAGATCTCGTGGATATTATCAGCAATCACAGCTTGGTATTGTTGTGTATTATGTAGCCTACTTTGTTTAAAAAAATAAAAAAAATAAAACAACTTCTTTATAGGAGGAGAGTTCCAGCCTGCTGTATAATGGAGGTGCTGCTCACAAAGAAATAAACCATGTAAGATGTAGTTTGGCTTTGAATCTAAACTTTTTTTTTTGTAAGTCATATTACAAAAAGATGTTTATGAATAAAGCCATTACAACAACTATGCCTTAAAAACACTTTTGTCTTGTAGCAGAGCCCTGGAGGGGAAGCCGTAGTGGATGAAGGATCTGGGATGTAGCCAAGAGGGAGAGCACAAGACGACATGTTGTTGTTGGGTCGAGGGAAGCTCGGCTTTCCCAAAAGCATCCTGGTACCAAGGGAAACTATGGTTGATTGTATATCAGTGAAAAACATTACAATTACCAATACACTATCAATGTAAAATATAAAGTACTAATATTAACCTTTGAACAAAGGAATTATTCAATTAAGATGATTTGTTTCAAGGATTAACTTGCATGCTTATTTTCTTTTTGTTTAAGTTATAATATTAAAAACTGTGATAAAGATTGTTTTATACGTTACCTCCAGTTGTTATTGTTATAGGTTCAGTACTTGATACTGTTACTTGTTACAGCTCAGTAACTGTGACTTTTGAGTTGGAAATAGAAAAAAAAAGTAGGTGTCCAGTATGTAAGAACATTTAATTGAGAATTTCTTGTAAACTCTGTTTCAATTTTGTACAACTTGTACAATTTTAAAAAGAGTTTAAAGTTTTAAGACTTTAAAAAGTACATCAATATTAAATTACTTTAGTAGTATGTTATAACTAACATTTAAAAATCTATTCGACCTACCATAAAGCTTCTGTGCACGTTAAGTAAAAACTATACATTTTCAACAGGAAGCTTTATAGGAACATTTAAATTAATGTTGAGCATGTTGGCTCATTTTGTCTCATTTTGTAGTAAATTATACGGCTGGGTAATTTAAGGACTGTAACATTAAGGGTCTTCGTAAGATTGGGCCACCATGAACCGCTTCAATACTCTTATAACTCATTTTAATAATTGTTCACTGTAATCACTTGCTAATGCTGTCACATAGTGTGTACACAATTAATCATGGGTTAAACATTTTCAGATGGTTGTAAACAAGTCTGTGTGCATTCATCTCTTCTGCAATGTGGACCTGTGTGTCTTATATGTTTTGTTATTGTTATAATATTGGTATTAGTAGTCCATCTAATTAAAACAATCCAGGGAATTAGCACTAACCCACTGATTAATGGCTTTAACAACTCACTCACTGCCAGGAAAATAGCTCAGATCGTGTCCTGACCTGCAACCTGTAGCATTTATTTCATGTTCTGTGAAACAAAGAATATCATTGTCCTCTGTGTTGTTTCTATTTATAAGTCGGAGGAATGCACACAATCAAGAACAGTGGTCCAGCAGTGTGTTTCTTTCTCCAAGTAGCCTATTTCACATTTGAAGAACTAAATCTACAGAAATATTTTTTGTCCATGTGGTCTATTTAAAATAACGAAGTTTTCCTCTATTGCAGTTATGAAATACGTGTCGATGAATGCTCCTAACTTTAAAAATGTACAATGTAAAGTTTTGGTTCCCATCAGGTTCCCATGTCACATGATGATCACGGGCTTTGATGGTCGCTTTTTCCTCGCTCGCATATCTACTGGACAGTTGACCAATAGAATTAATAGAAACACACTAGACATATTTAAACCGTTACGCTTCTATTTTAATGACAAATCTTATATATTTCCATATATTCAAGTAAAAGCTCCCTTTGATGTTAGAATTTAATGTTATGCGTTGACAATTGGAGCAATGCACTGAGGGCGACAGACTAGCCTACTGCCTCTTTAATGCTGCCTTCATGTTCTCATCGTAAGCTTACTCTTAATACTTTCTAATCTAATAACAAAATGTACCAGATAACATGAGCCGGTTATTTTATGATATTTTATTTAGTAGCACAGAGTTACATTGTGCATGATTACACGGTGAATAAGGAACAATACAATCAGAAATAGGCTTAACATTTAGTTTTTGTATATTAATTGTGCTAAAAGTTATTCTATAGACTTTATTATCATAATATAAATTGCCATCACATCTTGGTACAACGAGTAAAAAAGAAAATTCTCACTTTACTGGTTTTATTTAGTACATTACTCATCGGTCGTTTGCATACGCATGACTTTTCCCATTTCCGATAGCACGGGAAGGCAGCAAACCACGGCAGTAACTGTTACGGCTTGACACTTTAGCTTTAGCTTACAGACAAGAAACAGCGCCGTTGTCGTTCAAAGAAATTTCATTTCACAATGTAAGTCTATCACGTTTATACCATACGTTTTTAAAAATCAAATGTTACTCGGTCAAACCTGCCTAACATACCGGCCTCCGGGTACTTTGGTGACACAAGATCACAGAAAAAAAGCAACGCCCAAAACTTTGCAACTCGCTAGCACGCAACAAGTGCTAGCACGGGTTGAGATTTAGCAAAGCTAGCTAGCTATCGCAGCGTTACATTAGAGCTTGGTAACTTTGGTCAACACAAACTGTTAACGTCCATTTGCTAACGTTAATTAAGTAGACAATTAAAGGAAGCATGCTGCTGTAGATGACGGACTTGTATAACGTCCGCAGTTGAATATTAGTGTTCGCCAATGAGCTTTAACGCTATGCTAGTTTAGCCTTTCCTCTGTTTTGTTGACCTCATAGATATAACGTTAGCTATCTCTATTAATGGGTTGAGAGAGAACTACCTACGTGTATGCATTCAGTTAAAAACAAGCTGAAAACATTTCGTAGTTATGTTGTGGTTTTAAATAGTGCAACTGTAATTGGGCATAACTACAATTTGAGCAAAGTAACGTTACAAGTAATTAGTGGTAACATGTCAATTTAACAGCAGGAAATGTATTTATGGCTTACGTACGTTTTGTTATCAGTACGTTAGTCAATAATTGTATAAATAAGAGGGTAACGTTAATTAAAATGGTGTAACTAGGACTCCGTGATGTTTATTTCTTCCATTTATTGTTTATCGAACTTTGGTCATGTTACAATAACCACACCGCAAGCCAAATCAAATTCCCTTGTTTCCATATTTTCCATCAAGGAATATTAGGAGGGAGGAGGAGGAGTCATGTTCCAGTGCGAGTTCTATTGAAGTTAATAGGGCGGGCATGGCAAGTCCCACTATAGCATCATATCTGTGTTGTTTCACCTTTGACTAAAAAACGTTTCCACAAAATAAAAGCAAACGTAATACGTTTTTTTTTTTTAATCTAAATCCTTCTTCTTTTTAAATGCATTTTGTGTTTAGTTTATTAAATTGTCTGGAATGTAAGTGAGCTATCTCTCACTTTTACATTTGATATATTTAAACAAGGGGGCGCAGCTGCAGTCGCCTCTGAAATACTGACAGATGTTTTATTTCTAACTGATCTGTGATGTTTACACTCTCTCTCAGCCACTCTGCTCTATAACAGCCAGGTTGTATGATGAACAAATAGGTTTGTTTCCTGACCTGGTAGGTGGCAGTGTACGTCAGGATTGTTAACATATAGTGTTTTTTATTTTTAAGATTATTGTTTTGGGTATTTTTAGGCCTTTATTTCCAGAGGACAGATGAAGACATGAAAGGGGAGAGAGAGAGGGGGAATGACATGCAGCAAAGGGCCGCAGGTCAGAGTTGAACCCGCGGCCGCTGCGTCAATGAATAAACCTCTATATATGTGGGCCTGCTCTACCGACTGAGCTAACCCGGGCACAACATATTGATTCTAAACCAAAGCGCTGATGGTATGCTTGCTCTGGCCCATAAGGCTTGGGTATGTACATTTACTGGGAGTTTGGAGAGAGTGGATGGAGTAATTGGCTTGAATATATGGAAATATATCCTTTATTATTGCTGCACTCTGCTTCCTCATATTCATAAACATATTTAATGGTGTAATCTTGAAACTAAGAAGGCCCCTCTTTCTGTAATACCAGGAGAAATGAGAAAGATGATGTGAGGATTTGTACTGCTCGTCATCAGGGTCTTTGGCCCTTTTTTAGCTTTCACTTTTGTTTCATTCCTTGATTAAATATAAATCAGATATTTTAATTTTTGTACCAAGAAGCAATTTCATTTAAAGCTTTGTTTGCCGCAAGGGATGAGAAGGGATCTTTTAAAAGGTTTTGTGGACCTTGTGTTTGTGTTTTAGTATGCATGGGTGTGCCTGCTTGCTATTTACAATAGCCTAATTGTTTTGCAAGCAGGTCATTACTGCAAATTAAACTCTGTCAAGGTGATGCAGGTCTTGAATCATCCTGAAGGGGTTTAATTTAGAACCCAACAAATATAGGATTTATGAGACCGATACCAGTTTTACAGGGGGGAAAATTCACTGATTACTGATACAGCAGCCGAGAGAGAGAGAGAGAGATAATAACATTATTATTATTAGAGCCTGACCGATATATCGGTGGGCTGATATTAGGCATTTTCCAAACTATCGGTATCGGCATTTATAATAAATGAATATTTAAAAAATAAAATAAAAACGGATGAAACCCCTTTCAACCACGTCTTTGCATATTTTGTCCACCAGATGGCGCTCTACAACGTCCCTGTTGGCAACACTCGTGTTTAACCCTTTAAGTTTCATATCTTAAGTTTGTATTTATATTTGTATTTTATTTATCAGAACTTTAATATATTTTGATGTTCTGTTGTGACAATAAAACAAATGGGTTTATTTTTAAACTGCATTATCATAATATTTTAGTGAGGACTCATAAATAACTACAAATAACTAATGTTAGGGAAATCTGTTAATGTTTTGTTAAGCATTTCTGGATTATTTTAAAAAAAAATCTATATCGGCCGATATATATCGGAATATCAGATTTTTAAATCACTAAATATTTGTATCGATATCGGCTTTAAAAATCCTTTATTGGTCAGGCTCTAATTATTATACATAACCAGAAATAAAGATTAAATAAAATAAAAATAAATAGCTAAATAAACATCAGTACTGTATGTTCAGTATCAGTCAATTGCTGACCACGCTCTGCTGGACAAACAACCTAATGACACCATTTCCAAATCACTCCAAGCATGCGTTCTGTTAAAAAAAAAAAACCTTTCATGTCCAACAACATATACGCTGGAACCAATATGTCTGTATGTCTGTCCCGCTCGCTTTTCATTATCCTGCTTATTGCACGGCTACTTACTAAAGACATCAATAGTTTGACACAAAATTGTGATTTTAAAAATGATTTTCTTGATTTAAAATGGTGTTCCAGAGTCTATGATCAGAACTCGCAATGGTTCGTTTCATTCGATTCATAGCAGCGGGCTGCCATTCAGAAATAACAGACCGTAGAATGCCGTAATTGACCAATCAGAATCAAGTGATCCATCTACAGCTGTTCTTTTAGAGTCTAAGCAGGTGGTGTAAATTGCCACACTTGTCTCTTTTACTGAGGCATTATACATCCTGAATAATCCCTACAGTTTGGTGTAAAAGCCTTCAACCCATCGCTTTCAGTTAGCTATTGTCTTTGTTAAGAAAAGTGTGATCATTGCAGAGCAATACTGTCTCATGCCAGATGGTGGCAGTAGGTAACCACTGTAAAAAGGGGTGTAGGGACCAAGGAAAATGGGGACAAGGATACATATCAAATCTAAAACCCATAATTAAAGCAAACTGTATAATTTCCTTGTTCCAGTTACCATGGTTTATATGTTTGTCCTTGTTTAGAAACAATCTTCCCAAGTTGTTATGACAGAACAAGCTTCAGGAAATTAAGAAGTCAGGGGCATGTTTGCTGTTTGAGAGGGGTTGGGTGCATGACGTCATGTTACTCTTAAACGGGTTTCATGCTTCTTGTGTTCAGCGTGGTCGTTGGCGGTGTGGATGGCGCGCATGGTCGCCACGAACTGTCTGGTCAATCGTACTGATTGCGGTCAAAGTGGTTTGACTGTGTTCAGGGATTATATAGCTATGGGATAGACCAGTTTGCTTCCACTTATCACCAGCTGTTATTAGTCATATGTGTCTTAATAGTTTAGGTGCAGATTAAGTAACATGTTATGCAAAATCTTTTTTTGTGTAATCTCACAGAAGGCTAATATCTACACTTAATTTTCATCATTTTCACCAGGTCAGCAGCCGGTCCAGAAGGTTCTGGTGCAGCGTCAGGCAACAGGCGCTTGCAGCAGACCCAGGCCCAGGTGGATGAGGTATGATACGTCTCTGATTATTGCCTTCTCTCGCTCCATCTTCAGCCGCTCTGTGTATGGCCCTGACATACCAAGCTGATGGCCATGAAGTAGTGGCGACGCAGGCCGACTGTGGTGTTGCCTTATGTCGCCGGATGTGGCCTTTGTCTTGGCCAAAAGATTTGTGCTTGAACACACCGCAAAGACTAAAACTGACGGCCAACTACCACCTATGTTCTGCGCCTGCGTGACAGGAAATAACTCTCCATGCCAGCAGTAATCTACTGTACAGGTGCTGGTCATATAATTAGAATATCATGAAAAAGTTGATTTATTTCAGTAATTCCATTCAAAAAGTGAAACTTGTATAATGTATACATTCATTCCACACAGACTGATATATTTCAAGTGTTTATTTCTTTTAATTTTGATGATTATAACTGACAACTACTGAAAACCCCAAATTCAGTATCTCAGAAATATTGTGACAAGGTTCAATATTGAAGACACCTGGTGCCACACTCTAATCAGCTAATTAACTCATAACACCTGCAAAGGCCTTTAAATGGTCTCTCAGTCTAGTTCTGTAGGCTACACAATCATGGGGAAGACTGCTGACTGGACAGCTGTCCAAAAGACGACCATTGACACCTTGCACAAGGTGGTCATTGCTAAAGAGGCTGGCTGTTCACATAGCTCTGTGTCCAAGCATGTTAATAGAGAGGCGAAGGGAAGGAAAAGATGTGGTAGAAAAAAGTGTACAAGCAATAGGGATAACCGCACCCTGCAGAGGATTGTGAAACAAAACCCATTCAAAAATGTGGGGGAGATTCACAAAGAGTGGACTGCAGCTGGAGTCAGTGCTTCAAGAACCACCAGGCACAGACGTATGCAAGACATGGGTTTCAGTCCTTATGTCAAGCCACTCCTGAACAAGACACAGCGTCAGAAGCATCTCGCCTGGGCTAAAGACAAAAAGGACTGGACTGCTGCTGAGTGGTCCAAAGTTATGTTCTCTGATAAAAGTACATTTAGCATTTCCTTTGGAAATCAAGGTCCCAGAGTCTGGAGGAAGAGAGGAGAGGCACAAAATCCACGTTGCTTGAAGTCCAGTGTAAAGTTTCCACAGTCAGTGATGGTTTGGGGTGCCATGTCATCTGCTGGTCTTGGTCCACTGTGTTTTCTGAGGTCCAGGGTCAACGCAGCCGTCTACCAGGAAGTTTTAGAGCACTTCATGCTTCCTGCTGCTGACCAACTTTATGGAGATGCAGATTTCATTTTCCAACAGGACTTGGCACCTGCACACAGTGCCAAAGCTACCAGTACCTGGTTTAAGGACCATGGTATCCCTGTTCTTAGTTGGCCAGCAAACTCACCTGACCTTAACCCCATAGAAAATCTATGAGGTATTGTGAAGAGGATGATGCGATGCTCCAGACCCAACAATGCAGAAGAGCTGAAGGCCACTATCAGAGCAACCTGGGCTCTCCTAACACCTGAGCAGTGACACAGCCTGATCGACTCCATGCCACGCCGCATTGCTGCAGTAATTCAGGCAAAAGGAGCCCCAACTAAGTATTGAGTGCTGTACATGCTCATACTTTTCATGTTCATACTTTTCAGTTGGCCAACATTTCTGAAAATCCTTTTTTGTATTGGCCTTAAGTAATATTCTAATTTTCTGAGATACTGAATTTGGGATTTTTATTAGTTGTCAGTTATAATCATCACAATTAAAAGAAATGAACATTTGAAATATATCACTCTGTGTGTAATGAATGAATATAATATACAAATTTCACTTTTTGAATGGAATTACTGAAATAAATCAACTTTTTTCATGATATTCTAATTATATGACCAGCACCTGTATGTCATTCTAAAAGGAAATTAGGTCAGACCCTTCTGAGTGCGCCCTTCAGTTGTTTGTTTGCTTTCTTCACTACCGTTTTTCAAGCGGAACAGCCAATCAGATGGATTGGCTATTCGGCCGACGAAAAGGCAGACGAAAGCTGACGTGTGGCGATGGTGTGGGACACACCACAAAAACTAGGTCTCACGGTCGCTCACAGTCCCAATTTGGACCGACAGCCGACGGTCTCCTTGTTGCGTCAGTGCCTTAACTCCCTTTTTCCTTTAATGTCTGTCTGGAGCAAAGATTGCATAACCCCTGGCAGCAGTGTCATTAGTCACCACAATGTGCTCTTCCTCCACATGTCAGCTCACATGCCAGAGAAAATTGATATTCAAAACTACGTCAGTGACGCCATCAGGAAAAAGTGGCTGCTAAGTCTCATTCCCCCTATGGTTTCGTTCTTAATCGTTACTGTTCTCTTTCTCATTTGTGGCCCTCTTCATGTTAGCCCCTCCTAAACAGAACTCTCCCCTTACCATGTCACACACAAAGCCTCCGATTGGCTGCCAGAGAATTATATAATCACTGCTACCATGGTTATGTAAGACCTGCATGGGCCTGCACACTTCTCTCCACCAGCTGCCAGTCTGACTGAGAGGAGGGGCAATTGTGAGATTTGTGGATCAGTGGAACATATGGGTTATGTGTAGTTTGCAATACCGTCTGTGCACACGCACATGCATGCCGGTCTGGTTCTAACTCTGTCATTAAGAAGTGTGTATTACCTTTTTTTTTTTTTTTACCTTTTACAGTGAGTGAGTGCAGTTGTGATCTCCCTATGTATGTTGTTTTTTGTTAGGTAACAATGTTCGAGGTTACTCAAGCGTGTGTGTGTGTGTGTGTGTGTGTGAGAGAGTAGGTGGTGGATATTATGCGTGTTAATGTGGACAAAGTGCTGGAACGTGACCAGAAGCTGTCTGAACTGGATGACCGAGCTGACGCACTGCAGGCTGGAGCCTCCCAGTTCGAGACCAGTGCTGCTAAGCTGAAAAGAAAGTACTGGTGGAAGAACTGCAAGGTGCCTAAACACAGTTTGGTCCCCAAAGAAACACACCAATTTTGCCACTGGAAAGACAAATTATTAACTGATCTAAAATGAACTCCATACTAGAAGTCTCCAGACTGGAAGTAGTCTAAATTATATTGGCCTTGAAAAAAACCTCTCCTTAAATGGCGTGACAATACGACACAAAGTTAGACAGACACTTCATACAATGATAAAATAGGACACAAGTCATTAAGTGAAAAGTGCAAAAGTGCCAAAGTGGTAGTTTAAATCTTAGACTTAGAAAACTTTGAATGTCCCCGAGAGGCAATTTGTTGTACAGTAGAGGCATATTGACACATAATCCATCTAAATATCTAATATCTAAATAGAATACAGTAAAAAGGAGTATGTTACACTTAAAGGTCTACCTAAAAGGTCTAATGTCATAAATAAACGACACTACTGCATAGTACTTCACATATATTCCTCCTCCAGTCATACCCTTCCCCACATCTAATTTAATTGGGTTATTGCCATGGGAATGAATGAGTTTTTTCCTCTGTTGGTTCTGACGTTAGGGTATCTATATCTAGGACCAGATGGGAGCGGCTTGAACTCCACTGACAGTGGATGGGTTGTATCCATGCAAACCTTGTCTGCCTTCTGTGCCAATCTGGTCAGATATAGTTCGCTCAGGTCTACCTGTTGCTTACCAATGATTTTTCCACAGGTTTTAACAATCTTCCCCTATTTATTCCTATGGGCGATTTTTGAATGTCCATACCAGCATACAATACAATAGGAGAGAATACTCTCGATAAATGACAATCCTATCAATCCTTCAATCCTATCCTACCAACATTTTCACCCAATTACTAGTTTAATTTGACTACACAACATACATTTTGTACACGTACCACTTATAATAGTGAACTAAAGTGAAACAAACAAAAATGATATCGTTAAACAAAAGGTTTTACAAATGATGACAGACTTCTGTCAGTCATAGAAGTTAATGTGTGTGGCACTGAATTTGCTGTACCATTACCCCTTGCAGATGTGGGCCATCCTGATAGCTGTCATAGTGATCATCATCATCATCATTGTTAGTGAGTATCAAGCCTGTGGTTGGACAAGCTTCTCGTTGCAGTTTGTGTTATTTCAGATGCTCAACACAATCTCTGATTTTCAATTAATCACTGCTCATGGCCCTTGCTATAAAGTGTAATTATAATTATTTTACAGAGATTTCAGTTTGATCTGGATTGTTGATGTTAATAAGTCTTTTATCTAAAAAGTTCCTCCCTTCTTCATTCACAGTTTGGAATTACTCCTAAAACAGCAACGAGAGGAGGAGTGAAGGAAACGATGAAGAAGAGGAGAGGAGCAACATACATAATTAATATTTCCAAGGAAGATGTCACGTGATTACTGTCTACTGTGCTTCACAATGTTTTTCTCCTGGCAGGGGTCTTCATTCCTTGGCCTGGTTTGCCCTGTGTGTGTGTGTGTGTGGGTGTGTGTGTGTGTGGGTGTGTGTGTGTGGGTGGGTGCGGGTGGGTGTTCTGAGTAAAGGATTGTCACAATACCAGAGTTTTACCCTGCATTACTACATCATACCAGACAACTTTACACTTCCATTGCACTTGCCAAAGAAAACAGAAACATACATAAAGAAACTGGTTGACAATTTAACTCGATCTCAACCAAAACATATTGAAAAGTTTAAATGAATCCTCTTAGAATGTGTGACAAAACACACACACACACACACACACGAGCACGCACACGCTTACATGTACATACATACATCAACCTCAGGACATAACGTGAAGAATGTTGTTGTAAACTCTCCTCAATTGATATTGACTTTTTTATGTTTTATTAATAGCCATTGATTTTGTGTGCCAGCCTAAAAGAAGTGCCTTTGAGGATATGCTGTTCTGTGTTAGCTAACATAGTATTAGTAACCCTGCATATAATTGAAGAGATGCCCCTTTCCAATACATACACATCTTTTCAGATGCCAAAATTTAGATTTTTCTCATTGAAATTATCTTTTTTTGGATGGTCTTATTTTAAGAATGATTACAGTCCTCCTTGGAAGGCTGGGATATGATGCCTTATTCTATTCATACACAAGGTTATTTGCTAATTCATTTCTCTGTGCAAGATATTTGAATTCCGATTGAATTAAGAGGAATTTCATTGGTCACCGGGCAACAAATAAGCTAACCAGTAACACACTGTTGAACCACCTGATCATACCTGTCATTGTCCAGCTTCCTTCAGGGAGGACAGTAAAAACTAGTATAAACTTGTTTAGATAAGTGCCTTTATGTTAAGACCTACAGCCTTACAGCTACGTAAGGCTAGAGAAACTGCTACGAAGTTTACTACACTTAGTGCTACACTGGGTTAAAGGTGGCATATTGTTTCAAGCAGGTGTTCCCAAGGACATGCTAGAAAGTTTGCCTTTTTGTGATATATTCAAGCACAAAAAAAAAAAAGGAAATGTAGTATTAGACAGATGCCTTAATAGGTTTCTCCAATGGAGAACAGCCAAAATACAGCCACGCCTTATTGATCATATATACCAGCCAGTAAAAGTAGTGCCTTCTGAATGCTCCAACTGTCCAAACAAACACTATGTTGCTTGCTTATTCAGCTGAACTCATTAGCCTTTAATAAACTCTTCTGTTTAGTCATACTGTCATTTGTCCCATTTGATTGATGCAAAGTACTTCTCACATGTGATATTTTAGTTTTATTATGCCTCTAACAATAGCTTTTTGTAATATATTATATGTAGATCTAACCTTAAGGAGACTGTATAGTATTTTTTGTTTTGGAGCTCACTGCTGCTCAGCATCATGCGTTCTTGAGTGTAGAGAAAAACTTTGTTGGGCAATGACCGTGTTGTATACCAACACTGGATGATTGCATTCTGTTGCCTCCGACTCTATTAAAATAAATGTATTTTAATGAGCTAAACAATTTGGGATTACTTTGTACATTCATTTCACTTTGTCTGGAATTTCATAGCTGAAACTGTTTATGTTGCATGTTTCAGTAGTTTTTAAGGCATTAGCTGTTATTTGACCTTCACAATGCATGCATTGGAGTATATATACAGTCGTGAAAAAATTAGGACACCCATGCTAAAGTTGACTAAAAAGAGGAATAAAAAAAATCATCTTTTGGAAATTGATCTTAATGCCTTAATTAAAAAAAATGAGGAAAAATCCAACCTTTAAGGACACCAATTTTGTTTGTGAATGAATAATGTGTCGTACATAAATAAATGTTCTTCCGTAGAACACGGGGCATTAGTAAGTACGCCCCTATGTTAAATTCCCATAGAGGCAGGCAGATTTTTATTTTTAAAGGCCAGTTATTACTATGTATGCTGATAAAGTTCCCTTGGCCTTTGGAATTAAAATAGCCCCACATCATCACATCCCCTTCACCATACCTACAGATTGGCATGGTTTTATTTTAGTTAGCCTAATAGCTGGTTTGATTTGCATTGAGAGATGATTTTATGGAAAGTACCACATTTAAAAGTTTAAATGTACCCTCTTGTCCTTGATTCCTCTGTAATTCAAAGATCCAGTGGGGCATCCACTGCTGAGTACCTGACTGTCACAGACACCAAAAAAATGTCATTACTCAGAACTTTCCATAGAAAAAGGGTTTTGGTCTACAAGCACCAACTCTTACCTCAGTAGCATTCTGGGGCAGTTGCCTGCTTTGCCCAATAAGTAGGCCTAATTTAGCCTTGCCATGTAAAAGACATAGACATCACTGTATCAACCTATTTTTTCAAGTTTTAATTTAAGTTTAATTGCGATACCAAATGGCCAAATGAAAATGTTTTTTTCAAAACCAGATTGTAAAACTAGATGTCTTGGTTTCCACTTGGCATTTTAAAGCCATGCTTAATGAACAAATCGTTGTTGAATGTAATTGTTATTTGTAATTGTGTTTCTGTATTTTTAAATGATACTGGACACAGAGCTCAGCTGTGAAAGAGACCTTTGTCTCAGTCTGATCTTTCCCTCTATAAATAAAGGTGAAAAAAACTAACTAAACCAAATAGGGTTGCAACTATTGTTTGAAGTTCCCAAGCAATCAATCAACTAAGTTTGGTTTATAAAATGTCAGAAAATAGTGAACAATGTCATCACAATTTCTGAGTGCCCAAGGTGGCATGTGTTTTTTGTTTGACCAATACTCCAAAATCCAAAGATATTACCCATCACAGGCCAAGGCTGACTAAATTCAAAATGACAATCATCAAAAACAATCATTAACTACGCCCATCTCCTTGTGATTCTTGCCATGTGATTCAACAAAAACATTGTTAATATGTCAGATAGCTTGTCAAAGGCATCAAGATGTGTGAAGTTGATCAGCTGGACCATAGGTTCATCCATTTATGCATGCCGTAATAGAGGGGTGGATGCTGCAGGGGCTTGTACTGAGCATAGACAGTTAAAGAAACTGAGTTGGTGCTTGGGCAGCTTACAGCGTCCCTCTGTTGTGAAACGTGGGGATCCATGTGAAACGCCAGACCGCTGTGTTAGACACGCCCACTCCGAAGTGCTATGTCCAATCATATGATAGATGCAATATTCGCCTGTCCAATCATCTTGGAGTGGGCGGAGTTATATTGCTCCGGCCTCACGTTGCACAAATGTGTCAAGTGCTTTGGAATAGAAGACGATTTAGCTAGCTAACGTAAGTGACTGGAAATTAAAATAATACTTTTAATGCAGCCCGGCGATCAATTTGATAGAATTTTATTTTTCGGATATTGAAGGGGAAACATACGTGGAGTGGAAAAGGTAAATATTCCATCAGAAGATTTGAGGTGTCTTAGCGAGTTGGCCAATGAGAAAAAGCTAACCTCCTCGCCCAAGGCACCAACCAGAGAACAGAGGATGTAAACAAATGAAATGTAGTCGTTATCTTTGTGGTGATACTTCACATTTCCAAACAATACGGTATGACTTGGCTGTAAGCACTGGTCAATGTGTATTGCTAATATGTTAACTGAATAACATGTCTGCTATAATCAGGGAGCTGCAGTGCCATTTAGTGAGTAACGTTAAGTAACTAAACTGCTCTGATGTTGCTCCGACAAGCATACATTGCTTCAATAACAAGTGCAGTTATAGCTAATACACCAACGTTAGCAGACTGCGGTAAAGTTGGAAAGACATTCACAGATTCGAACTTCCGGGATCGATAACTTAAATCACAAACGATGCATCTTTCCTACCGTTGTAAAGTAAACAACGAGTTACAAACTCATTTTCATCAAAACGAGCCGTCCTCCAACCTGGAGAAATAACATTGGTCTCTACGAGCAGCCGGCTGTGAGACGGCAGTAAGACGAGTGCTTAGGGACCGTCTACAAACTACAACACTGAAAAGAGATACAACAACAATATTTATTAATTTAATGATTAAATAAGGTAGTGTCTCCAAACTTACCTCAATTATAACTTGTCTCCTGCTAGTTGTACTACAGCACTTTTCAAAAATAATCGTATGCATAATTTTATTTTTTGCTAAAAACATTTAATACTTTAATAATTACAAAGAGAAGTGTTTCCATACTTACCTCATTATAACTGCCCACCTAATAGTTGAACTATAACTATTGCTTTTCAAAAATATTTTTTGGGTATATTTATCGCAAGAAATATGTTATAATTACATAGAGAAATGTCTCACAAAATACTCCAGAGAAGGTAAATACTTAAAGTGTAATATATATATATATATATATATATATATATATATATATATAATTATATAATATATTATATATATTATAATATATATATATTAGGGGTGGAACGGTACACAGAAGTCACCGTTCGGTTTATACCTCAGTTCAGACATCACGGTTCGGTTCAATACAATGGAGGGAAAAGCATAACAAAAATGCAGGAGGCAAATTAATTTTTTATTGTGCATGTCTCAGGCTGTACCACCTAGTGTCATACAGTCTATCCACAGAGCTAGCTGCAACAGCCTTTAGTGTATAAAGTAAGATGTAAACAGTAAACAAAGATTACCCCACATCATCTCCAGACTCCATCTGTAACTTGTAAACAAAATAAGACAATCAGCTATAAAACTGGAAATACAGCATCTCTTATTTATGAAAGTGCAAATTACACCAGGCGGGAGGGCATGACACGGGAGGCTCCAGGCTTCATCCATACAGTCTCGAAGTTTTCCCAAACTTGCGATCTTAAAGAGGCCGGCGGGTCCTCTAACTCTTGTGGGTCGCCACCACTCGCCATACTCGTCCTTTAGTGCTGCTTTCTCTGACTCACTCACTGGACCGTCGAACTGCAAAAAACTGCATGTAGGCGGAGCTTGGCTAGCTTCAGAGCTAAGGCGGGGCTACAGATTAGGTGTCCCTTAAACCCGGGTATCTAACAGTAGTTCCGCATTACATTAATTAATTTGCACACAAGTTTTATTTATTTTCATACCGTGTGTTCTCCGTGTAAATTCATGTACCGAACCGAGATGCCGGTACCGTTTCAGTTCAATACGAATACATGTACCGTTCCACCCCTAAAATATATATATATATATATATATGTTGTTTCCTTAAACTGAAACAAAAAGGTGGCAGAACTAACTTAAATATCAATATCACACATTCATTCATAATGAACACATCCACAATGTTAATTTTGACATAGAAAATAATTTCAGATCTGTATTAATAATGCGAATAATGGAAAAAGACAAATTAAATAAAAAATGTCTAGCTTTTGTTTACTTTTCTGGGTGGGGTTAATGTTCCCTTATATGCAGTTTGTGTACAATTACCATCATGGCAGTAGTTGACATTTTGGATCCTTTAGTTATCCAGACCTACAAACTCACTTACAGCCTCTTTAGCTAGGGGTATTTTTTATTATAAAAAAAAATATATTATTTTTTGTTAAAGTTAATGCTGTAGTACAACAAGGAGGAGACAAGTTATAATTGAGGTAAGTTTGGAGACACTACCTTATTTAATCATTAAATTAATAAATATTGTTGTTGTCTCTCTTTTCGGTGTTGTAGTTTGTAGACGGTCCCTAATCACTCGTCTTACTGCCGTCTCACCGCTGGCTGCTCGTAGAGACCAATGTTATTTCTCCAGGTTGGAGGACGGCTCGTTTTGATGAAAATGAGTTTGTAGCTCGTTGTTTACTTTACAACGGTAGGAAAGACGTCGTTTGTGATTTAATAACACTTCGCTATAGAGTAATTGATCCCGGAAGACAGTAATAATCGAAACGGTAACTTACTTACAGTCTTACTAGAACCACCAGCATTTACTAATGTTCACATTCTATATTTATATTTTAATTTGTCACAAAATGTAATTTGTAGATGCAGATGTGTGGCAATATACACAATAATGTAATTTGAATAATCGCGGTTGTGCGTTAGTTTTCGGTGGAGTAGTGGCTGCCTGTGTCTCCCTATGTCATGTTGTAGGTTACTGGGTTCATGTGTAGTGAAACGTCATATGAGTGTCAGGTTTGTTTTGAGTGGGATCAGGTCATGGGCTGTTGAAGCTTTTCGTTTTTTAGTCGATGGAAGCATGTAAAACAGGTATCGCGATGACTTTATATCAGTGATTTTTAGTTGTGTGTTGTGCTGTTGTATGTTTACTTAATGATAATCTTAGTTATTGGCGTAACATAGGTGCACTTACAGGCTCACTATACTACTTCTCGCTGCATGTACCTTAACTCAGAACCATTTAACTTGTTGTCATAGGTCAGTCAGCCCATTTTCACCTAATTCTTCCTAAGTACGGTATTTTCCCTTATTAAACAAATGTTAACATTGAGGTGTAGAAATAGGCTACCTACATTTACATTTTTGCCCGTCTGTGAATATCATTTTATAATGTTATTTCATAATAACCACATGTTACGCTGGGGATGTATATCCCGCTCGGCTTTTACTTCCATATTTGCAGGACTTTTGTGTGTATTGGTGTTGTGTGTGCAAGTACGGCTCGACTGCGTTTCATTCACCAGAAATGGTTCAAATCATGACATTTCATTATGTCTGAAAAGCTCTTTGAGATAACAAGCTAGGGTCCTTAATTGCTTGTCATCTGTGTTGTTGCATCCATTTACACATAGTGTAAGTTGACAGTATCAAAGAGGGCATATTAAGTTATCACGCAAGCAAATATTTAAGATAAAAATTTGGAGACAGACAAGACATTGAGGAGACACAATTCAGTTGACACAGACACAGTGGAGCAGGTGTTGCAAATTCACATTTGGCCATAATTATGAACATTAATCCTATGTCTACAAACATTACTGATGGTTGATCAATTTGGGAGCGATAGTATGTTCCAATCACCAATTTTAGTGGTGCGACTACACTTTTGTTTACATTTGGATCACAGTGGGGAAGTAGGGTAGAAAAGTACATATTACTATCAGCACCTTGACTTTAGCCTTCTCAGGTCTGTTTGTGTACTTTAAAATTAAGGGAAGGCCAGAGCATTATTTCTACACCACAGTAATCGCAGGTTTGTGTCTGTACGTTGTACGCACAAAGTACAGATATAAGGTTTCAAATAACAGGGTGGCTTATACGCTCCAAATTGAGCAAGGCGATTATGTAATCCTGCAGTGACGACCTGTTTAAAGACGCAGGCTATTTTCACAGGCTCCTGTTTTTATCTCTGTGTGTTTTATTTATAAACTGATATAACGATGGCTGAAGAAAACTGGCAAAGAGAAGATGACCGAAGAAGGCAAATGCATTACCTTACCTTTTGTTTTCTTTGTAATGTTTAAGTTTGATTTCCGAAAAAATACAGTCGTACCTGTTGTTTGCAGTATTGATGTATGAATCAATTCACCCATGTGTGAATCGTAGATGATGGGAGTGAGTCAGAAAGCAGTGAGCCAGTTTGATAGTCATATGGTCCAATAGTATTAGATAACAAGGCAGATTGTGTTTGTTCACATTAGAGAAATGAAAAACATAGTCTTGTTGCACAGAACATTATATGTTTGTTTTCCCTGCTTTTACATTTAGAGCTTTTGCCCCATCACACTTGGCAGAAGTTTTTGGCATTTTAATTTGGGTTTTTCCCTGCCTCACATTTTGACACTTCATAGCAGGAAAAGGACAGGCGTAACTAATTACATTAATGATGGCTCTGTTTCATTCAATGTCCATGCCCACTAGAGCCCGACTGATATATCGGCGGGCCGATTATTATCGGCCGATATTAGGCATTTCCCAAACTGTCAGTATCGGCATTTATAATGGCCGATAAATGAATATTTAAAAAAAACCCTTCAACCATGTTAAGAGTGTTGGCTACAAATAACTAATGTTAGGGAAATCTGTTTAGGTTTTGTTAAGCATTTCTGGATTTTTTCTTTTTAAATATATATCGGCTGATATATCGGAATATCAGATTTTTAAATGACCAAATATTTGTATCGATTTCGGCCTTAAAAATCCTTTATCGGTCGGGCTCTAATGCCCACTAGAGCTGTCAGTCTTCCTCTATAATACCATTTGAATTTCATTTGTTATTTTTTTTAAATTATCCTCAAATGCCGGCTGTTAAATATGTACTAAAATAATCAGGCTTATGCATCGTCAATGCCACTATAAGCATGTGGTTGTTGTTACACGTTCTGTCCACTAGAGGGACTTCCAACAGCCTGGCCTTGAAGGGGACCTATGTCATGGCGCATTGCATTTCTTGCACGCTGCTTATATTCCACCACAAGCACACAGTGACAAACACAAATCAACAGAGAACTCTGTAATGAAACATTATCTAACAAGTGTAGCTAGTGAAGCAGCTCTGTTTTAAAGGCTAACAGTGCTCGGGTTAGCACAATGACATCATGTTAGAAAGCACAACCTAAATGATTTGTCTTAAAGTAAAGTAACAACAGTGTTAGCCACGATGCTAACGACATTGATAACTAAGCCAAACGGTGCTGCCACTACTATTTTAGTGATTTATAAGCAACCTGTTTCTTGCAGATTGTCACGTTACTGAGAATGCAGCAACGTGATATACGAAGTCAATGCTAACTCTGACAGCTGTAGGGCAGCTAACATTAACTTTAGCTGTCTCCATGAAGCTCCCAGCTAAGCACCTATAACTCACGACGCACGTCTTTCTGTCTGTTTAAGATTTCGGCCTTTATTTTGATAGGAAAGCTGAAGACATGAAAGGGGAGAGAAGGGGGAATGACATGCAGGAAAGGGCCGCAGGTCGGAGTCGAACCTCTATATATACCAACTGAGCTATCCGGGCGTCCTCTTTCTCTTTTAATCAGTCTGTTATTGTTGTTGAAAACAAGTGAAGGAGCTTTCTCAGAGATATATATATATATATATTATTATTATTTTTTTATTTTTTTTATTTTTTTTTTATAGATCATAGGCTATTTATTTCAGATAACTTTCATTTACATGTGTTGCAGCTGTATATTTTCAAACTGGTAAAGGAAACCCTGTCTTTGCATTTTATTTTAATCACAATCTGTTTTAATAAAAGAGCTTGTGAAAAGTGGCTTTGACTTAAAACTGAACATTTAGCCCACTTTGTAAAAAAAATACAGAGCTATATATCATGTATCGCCATTCAGCGTTGCAAGCGACGCAAAAAAAAAAATTTGGGTGCACCTAAATGTTGTGCTGGTGCCCCTAAATAAAAAAGTTAGGCGCACCAGTGCAACCAAGGCAAAAAGTTAGTCTGGAGCCCTGATCAGACGTGACATGAGAAGACGGAGATTAGCTAATCTTAGCCAACCTATTTAGACCTTTCAAATTATATTCGACTTTTGGAATTCGTTCCAACAGCCCTAATGCCCACTGGCACACCTAAATAGCAATCATCAATGTTATTAATTACATCTTTGCTTTTTCCTGCTGTGAAATGATACTTAATGATGATACAGCATCATAGCTGTGTCCCAGTTTCATACGGCATACTCAGATAGATTTGTTTTTTCAGTCACAGGGGTCCCACAGCTAAGACATTTTTTAAGAAATTAGTAATTCATTCTTCCATGTTGTGAATTCAGTCTTGCAAACTTTGTTCTGACACTGTTTCTTATCATCTCTCTTAATTTCGTTTATCTTACAGTGTTAAAGGCAGCTCCTCACATCTTACACTCAGCACTCATTGGAATAATAATAATTTATTGTCACCACATGGAACCCATTCCCTTTGTTGAACATATGAAGACCCCTACTGACCACTGTAGTTGGACAAATTGATGTGTGCCCAAAGCGAAGAGATGCCTGGAGGTGATAGCGGTCCAGATGGGGAGGAGCCTGCGTTACCGTCAGCAACAGGAGGAGGTGGAGAGGAGGCGAGGATGTCGTCAGGGCAGCAGGACGGAGGGGGGCAGTCAGAGCGCCACAAGGGGGGGGAGAGTGGAGTTTCAGGTGGAGAAGTAGGGCAGGAAGATGAAGAGATGAGTAGCGGATCACATGACCTCTCTTCCTCGGCCAATCACAGCCCTGGTAGCGTCACAGGATCCACCTCAGCTTCAACCAAGAGGTATTTGCCTGATTGTGTGTGCCCTGACTACTTGGCCTATATCCACATCATACACAGTGATCAAGTTGATGTCATGTCTCTTCATTCATCTCAGAACAAGTTTTAAAATGCACCACAACATACCATAGCAGTGGCTTTGCTTCTGTGAATATCAACTTGCATTCTTGTGACTGTGCAACTTGACTTCTTTTTTCAACAGTACATAACAAATAAGCATAATAAAAGTTTAGTCCACCATGGGTTTTATTTTTGTAGCTCTGGCCTTAGGTTCTGTTTGTTATAACGTTGTACTCACCAAACTAATAGCTGAGAACTCCAATGGAGCAAGGCAAGACACACGACCAGTCAGATGATCATACAGGTTGTAAACAAGTTGATATTTTAGCTAGATTACTTACCATTTATTTTGGAGGTAAAAACAAAAGTCAGCACAACCATAATGTTGCTAAGTAATTGCACAGGGAAACCATGAGTGCAAATGGCTACGGCAAGAAAGGAAGGTCAAAGTTGAACCAGACATTTTGTCTGTTAAATGTGATGAACATTTACAAACAACACTATGGGTTGTAATTTCGCCTGTTTGTCAAAGAACTGTATTTAAAATACTACTGTTAGTTTGTAATTAAAGCACTAAATAGTTTTAGGCCAAAATACATTAATGATCTCCTATGCCGTTATGAAATGTCTAGACTCCAGACCTCTCAGATCGTCTGGGACAGTTCTGCTTCCTGTTCCCAGAGTCAACATTTAAACGGAGAAGCAGCATTCAGTTTTTATGCACCACATCCAGTGCCTTGCAAAAGTATTCACCCCCCTGGTGTTTTTCCTATTTTGTTGCACTACAACCTGTAATTTAAATTGATTTTTTTTTTTTTTTTATGCAATGGACACAACATAGTATAAATTGGTTAAGGGAAATGAAAAAAAAAATTATAAAACAACTGAAACGTAGTGCATGCATATGTATTCAACATTTGCTATGAAGCCCCTAAATAAGATCTGGTGCTACCAATTACCTTCAGAAGTCACATAGTATGTTCTAAAAGGCCCCAGAGTCTGCAACAACACAAAGTAAGGGGCACCATGAAGACCAAGGAGCTCTCTGAACAGGTCAGGGACAAAGTTCTGGAGAAGTACAGATCAGGGTTGGGTTCTAAAAGAATATCTGAAACTTCGAACATCCCACGAAGCAACATTAAATCAATTATTACAAAATGGAAAAAATATGGCACCACAACAAACCTGCCAAGAGGGACACCCACAAAAACTCCCGGACCAGGCAAGGATGGCATTAATCAGAGAGGCAACAAAGAAACCAAAGATAACCCTTAGTGACCTGGAAAGAGAAAGGAGTATCTGTCCATAGGGCTATTTTAAGCCGCACTCTCTTCAGAGCTGGGCTTTTTGGAAAAGTGACCAAAAAAGCCATTGCTTACAGAAAAAAATGATTTGTCTCTGGAGTGTAGGGCTTGAAGTGGTCCTATGGACAGATACATTACAGGTTGCAATGCAAGAAAATAGGAAAAACGCCTAGGGGGGTAGTACTTTTGCAAGGCACTGTATCTGGAACAAACTCCCTGAAAACTTGAGACCTGCTCCAGCTTTCTGCTGCTTTTTAAGTCTTTTAAATCAGGGCTTAAAATGTGTCTGTGCCACTGCATTTTATTAAGTTAAATGAATGTGTGTGTAGCAGTGAAAATACAGATGGTAGCAGAGGGCAGGCCCACAGAGAGGTGATGGTCACTGTGGCTGAGATGAAGAAGAGGATTCCATCAGACAAACGCAGTCGCAGCAAAGCCAGCACTGTGGAGGCCTTACATTACGCACTCAACTGTGTCAAACAAGTGCAAGGTAACCTGGAAACCTTTGTTACGCTTGGGAACAGTTTTGTTTTTCTTTGAAATCAGAGTAGTTTTTTTTTCTCTCTCTCCAACAAGCCTGATATCATCATTTAGTCTTGTTTCAAAGCAGCATGTGTGTTTGTGTTCCTCTTTAGCCAATAGCGAATACTACAAACTGCTGATGCGAAATGGCCAGGATGAGAGGAGAGATGCCACTGTTTGCACTCTGGAAGAGTTGGAGAGGGTCACATCTGAACACACCCTTAAAAACACGGTATAAACACACTCACACACACTTGCATACATACTTGCACATCAATTTGCCTCCCACCTCGGCGTGTGTATGTGTGTTTACTGCCTTTGTGCGCTGTGACCAGTGTTGGGGAGTAACGGAATACATGTACCGGAGTTACGTATTCAGAATACAAATTATGAGTAATTCCGTTACAGTTACAATTTAAATAGTTGGTATTTAGAATACAGTTACATTGTTGAAATCAATGGATTACATGACGATACTTCTCTGTTTCACGAGTTTATTCACTGTCTGAATAAATTAAGGCAACTCCATGCATTTCCCAGAAGCCCCAATATGAAAATCTCAATGAGCTATTTGCTTGATCAGTCACAATGGAGTTGGAACCGGCACAACAGAGTCAGGGCAGGAATGCGTTTCTATCTTGGAAATTCAAACAGCATTTCACATTAAAGAAAGAGAAGGGAGAACGAAATATAACTGTGCAGTGCAACCTCTGCTTGCCAGCAACCAACCTCCTTTCAGCATCCAAATTACTCCACCTTCAACCTGAAGAAGCATCTTAAAGTAAGTTTTTTTTTTTTTTTTTAATTAGCCAAGGGTAGTCGTCTGCTGTAGCTTTACTGGACACCTTGCTATTTTATAGTTGACGTGCGACTTTACATTCTCCTACGTGCTGATTCACTAGCCCCAGAGACGTTGAAAGACTGACTAGCCCCGTTTGACATGCTAGCTAACGTTAGCCAAAATTAGCTCATGGTAGATTAGACTGCGGTTAGATTTTTGTAGTATGCAGGTCGGGACTACAAATACAAAAATCTGCTTGTTCAGGTACACATTCAGCCAGTTGGAACAGAAGAACACACCAGAATAGGCCTGTTTACTAAGGTGTATGTGATGGCCGCATTCCTACACTTATGAAATGCAATTCAGTGTGGAAGTAATCCAAGTATTCGGAATACGTTACAAATTACATTTTTGGGCATGTATTCTGTATTATGTAACGGAATATGTTTTGAAAGTATCCATCCCAACTCTGGCTGTGACTTGGCTCGTCTGTGTGCGTGTGTTTGTGCATGTGCGTGTGTACGTGTCTGTGTGTAGGACTCCTTCGTGGTGGTTTTCTCCCTGTCGAGTGGCTGCGTGCTGTATGCGTCGGAGCAGGCTCCCAGCATCCTGTGCTGCAAGAGGAAGTTCCTGAAGTCGGCCAAGTTTGTGGAGCTGCTCTTCCACCAAGATGTTAATGTCTTCTACTCGCACACGGCTCAGCCACATCTGCCACCCTGGAGCAACTCGCATACAGGTGTGTTTTGGACCACATTTATTATATTTTAAATATGGTTTTCAGTTTTATATGGCTTTCTGTTTTTGATTTAATTTCAGTTTCATTTTAGCACGTATTAGATAGATTTAGCTTGTTTTCTTTATTTGTTACAGTAAAACTACAACTACAGTTATAGTTTAAGTGCATAGTTTACCTAGGTAAGGTATTTTTTACAGGAAAACACAATTAAAAACAGTACGCTATGAGATTCAGCAGCAATCAGAAAATGTTAACGTCAATCCTGATGGCGGCTATAACTTTGACATGAATAATTAAATAAATACAACACAGAACAAGTATATCCCTTGCACATATTTTATTTGTATTTTGTCTTGTACTTTAAAAGTAAACAACATACAGCATACGTTGGTTGTGTTTTACCTTATTCTATTTAAATTGACTATATATTTGTAAAATATATTTTTTTCTTAATTTGAAATTGTTTGTACATAATTGTGAATCAGTGCAGATAACAAGGAATGAAAAGAACTGTCAGATAACCAAGTTTTCTCTCTTCTTTGTCCCTGCAGCGGGGGTTCTGTTTGACTATGCACAGGTCAAGTCTTTCTTCTGCAGAATCAGGTCAGTATCTTCATTCTGTTGAGGATCTTTCCTCACCAGGCCTTCCATACATCTGTGATTTTACAATAATAGAATCCCTCTGGGAAAATCGGATGTGCTCAGAAAATATGAATCCCACAGATTCTGTCAGAACATTATCTCAAATACACACAGTTACCAATCTTTACCAACAGATATCAGTAAAAACACAGCTGAAAGTGATGTTTTTAAAGCTCCTCATACATCCTGCCAACGCCATAGGACTTTGTGAGTCATGCAGCTAAAGACCGAACAAGTTAGCGTACTTTGTTGTAACCGATTTATTTTGTTGACAAAAAGAATGTAGAAATTTGTTTAAATCATCTCCAGGTTGACATAATTGTTATCAGTATTTAATATTCGTTGAGTATAATGGTTTATGTTTACTTCATAAATCATAGTAGAAATTAAAATTTCAATTTATGTTTTAGGGGTGGGAAGGACCATGAGGGTGAGATGCGTTACAACCCGTTTCGGGTAACACCCTACCTGCTGACAGTGCAGGGAACAGGAAGCAGTGGGGAAGGCGAGGAGTCGTGTTGCCTGGCGCTGGCTGAACGCATCATCTCTGGATATGAGGGTACAATTATTAGCACCACAAGCTGTGCACAATTTAAACAGCCTTTCGCAATAAATAGTAAACATCAATTTATTTTTATTGTTTTATGTATGTGCTTCCTTTTTTTAAATATTTGTCAAACTTGCTCCGCTCACGTAGCGCCTCGAATCCCCATGGACAAGCGCATCTTCACCACCACACACTCAGCCGGCTGTGTGTTCCTGGAAGTGGATGACAGGTCAGTACACACACAAACGTGTGCACACTCAGAGTTTACATTGAGCTTTAAAAATGGCGGTGTGTTGATGCAGCTAATTTGATGGTCATAATCCACAGGGCTGTGCCGTTGCTAGGATACCTTCCCCAGGATCTGATTGGCACGTCGTTGCTGACTTGCATTCACCCAGACGACCGCCCCCTCATGCTGTCTGTGCACCGGAAAGGTAAGTGTTTAAGGACGACGTTTGAAAACACAAGTTATTAGTATATGCAGATGAGAATTTTCTTTTTTTTTTACATTGAACATGCTAAACAATTAATTGTTTTAACTTATGGAAACAATAATTGGTAGATTAACCAATAACACAAATACTTAGTTGTTCTCATAATTCAGTCAATCAACCAATCAATCAATTTATTTTCACGTGAAATCACATAAAATACAATTCCAGTGAAATGTAACCCTGTCAATTCCTACAATGTATGCAGTACATTAAAGCATTACTGCATTAAAACAGTAATAATAATAGATATATATGTATATAGGATGAGGGGGTAGGGGCAGTCTTAAGCAGGGTCCTCGTTTAGGATCCTAGTGGCCTGAGGGTAGAAGCTCCTCCTGAGCTTCTGGTGTATCCAGTACCCCCTTCCCTCAACAGGGAGAATAGGCTCTTACCCTGGTGGTTGGGATCTCATAGCTAGAACTAGGGCTGGGCGATATGGAGAAAATCAAATATCACTATATTTTTGACCAAATACCTCGATATTGTAGTATTTACTATTGGTGCTTTCACAAAATATTTACACAATGAGATTTTTGATAAATAATCATCAGTAATGTGGATATAATGACTAAGTGGGTAAAGGCAAATAATAGAACAGTTACAACAGTGGTAAGTTCAGAAAATGACATAACTTTACTGTAATGCAGCCTTTAAAACCAGGAAAAGACAACACTTACGCCATATTAAGATATTACGATATCCAAAATCTAAGACGATTTCTAGTCTCATATCACGATATCGATATAATATCGATATATTGTCCAGCTCTAGATAGAGCTCATCTGTTTCACGTTTTCCTATTTTTTTTTTGTCTGATGTTTACATTTTAAAAACCACAGCCAGGCAGTTAACAGAGGAGAGTTCACAAAGTGGGAAGTGATTTTCATTTCCTGACGAGTGACTCATAGTTATCATTGTCCATATGTAGATACAATATATATAAATATATAAAACAAACTTAAAGCTACATTGTGTAAGAATTTCTCCCATCTAGCGGTGAAATTGTATATGACAACCAACTGAATATTACTTTCTAGCCCCTCCCATTCCGATCGCGTTTAAACTGCTACGGTGGCCAAACCCGAAATTAGCTCTTAGTATCTCCATCGTTTACACGCAGCTGTTCTAGCCACTCCAATATTAACTTTGGTCTTGCTTTGCCTGTCGCGTTGTCGTTTTAATTCTCTTTTTCGCTTCCCTGGCAAGTAAACTCCCCCTGGCATTCGTCATGGTGCCACTGAGTGTAAAAGAGCGAAAGGCGGAGGTATGTCCCTCTTTGGCTGATGTATTTCAAAGATGGAGACGCAACATGCTGGCCGTCATTCGAGCGACTTGCCCGTATGTATTCTGAATGATTCTAAATGGCAGATTCTATGCTTACGAGAATACTTTGATTAGTTGGTGGAAATAATTACACATGAATGAGCACATATTTGTGAAAGATCAAAGGGTTTTTTGCTAAGAATCAACTCAAAAAATGACACAATATAGGTTTAAATAAAATGTTAGCGGAACCGACAGAGAGGCAACTGGAGAGGTCCTCGCCTTCTCGAGATCCACCCAAGGTTCCACACAGTGGATCAGTGATATAGTCTACTACAGCTTCACCCATCTCTTGTTGTTGTTTTTTTAACTCAAAGTCTTCATGCCATGTGTAGTGTTGAAGTATGCGGGCCAGTCTCCGTTCGAGCACTCTCCGGTGCGCCTGCGCTGTCAGAATGGAGACCACATTACATTGGACACCAGCTGGTCCAGCTTCATCAACCCTTGGAGCCGCAAGGTGGCCTTCATCATTGGACGGCATAAAGTCAGGACGTGAGTGGCAACGGCACAAAATGAAACAATTTAAAGTGCTATATTCACTAATAAAGTCTCAATGCTGTCTATGTGCTCAGGCGGAGGGTTTGGTATTTTTTTCTGTCTTGTAATCCACCTGTTTTATGAGAAGGTGCTGTAGCAGCACTGTTTTTGTGAAGAGACTTATTAAATGAAATGACATCACTATGCTGTCGTCATTTGTCACCAGGAGTCCACTGAATGAGGATGTGTTTGCTGCTCCGACTACAATGGATGTCCCAGTCACCCATGAGGAAATAAAAGAACTGCAAGCAAAGATCTATAAGCTTTTCCTGCAGGTCATTATTTCAGTGCAGTTCATTCAAATATTTATCATAATTTGTCATTTGATCAAAAATAATAATGAATTTGATGAAAATAGCTGAAAATTCAGCCATTTTTAATGGCCTAACTGTATAATTGATATATTAATTGATAGTGAAAGCAAATTGCAGCCCTAGACCACACACATGTCCATAGAGTACACCGTAGCTCTTACTTTATCTCTATCAGAGTTTCTCCAGCACCTTCACTTCTTTGTCTCTTCTCCACAGCCGGTCCATAACAATGGTTCCAGTGGTTACGGCAGTTTGGGGAGTAACGGCTCCCATGAGCACTACATCAGCATGACTTCTTCAAGTGACAGCAATGGTAACCTTTGGGAGGACTCACACCGGGAACCGGTGAGACGTCACAGTGACATCACAAGCCAGTCGTAAAGCTGCTGCAAAGGTTGATCATGCTGATACATCGTATGTGTGTTATTGCAGATGACTTTGCAGCAGATCTGTGCTGATGTTAATAGAGTCAAGAGTTGGGGCCAGCAGCTATATCTAGGTTCCAACCACAAAAATGCTTTTTACAAACCAGCCACAGGTAATGCATTCCCAGGTACAAAGAAAAGAATATATATATATATATATATATATATATACTGAATTAAAATGTACAAATATTTTAATATTGGCTTAAATTACACTTTATTCCTCCAGCACGTCTGCCCCCTGCAGTCTCCAACCCTGAGGTCAGAGATCATGAAGAAGGCAGGAAGCAAAAGCACATTCCCTCCTATCAGCAGATCAACTGTGTGGACAACATCATCAGGTGTGTGGTCGTTGCATCATCATGCCACTCTTGGATCGTTTCAGTGTATAATGTGCAAAAGCACCTTATTCCTGTCACACTATTAATTGTGTGCGTTTTTATGTTCCAGATATTTGGAGAGCTGTACAGGCCCAGCCCTTAAGCGGAAGAGTGACTCTTATTCCCTGGCCACCTCCTCTTCCTCATCTTCTACCTCTGAAGACAACAAGTCTGCTGGAGCCACTGACACAGCACAGGCCAGATCAGATGGTATAAAAACACTACATACACCACATCATTGTTATCATTTGAGTATTATTTTGTAATATTCCTTGCCAAATCAACATTAACTGTTCTACTTGTTTCTCCTCACATTGCAGTGGTGTTGGACAGTGCGGTGTCCGTGGCCCCAACGGCAGCAACAGTTGTTGGAGCGCCTCTGACAGACATCACAATGTCCACAAAGGCCATGAGTGTAGTCTCTGTCACCAGCCAGTGTTCGTACAGCAGCACCATCGTCCATGTGCCACAGCCTGAATCAGGTACATAAACATACCCTTACATCTGTGTGTCAGATCATGGGGTTCACTCAGATGCTCTTTTCCAGCTGTTTTGTGGCTCTTACATTTAAATACACTGCATATGGGAGTTCAATCTTTATTTAGAAATGCCTTGTATGGCTCTCTGTGTGTTTTTTTTTTTTTTTAGGGAGGTAAGGCCTGTAAAGTATCTATTAAACATGTTTTTTCCTAAATGTTCTCCCATAGAGGCCACAGCTTTGGAGGACGCCCCAATGGGCAGTGAGCCTACTGATGCTGCTTCGAACCCTCTCTGTCCCGCCCCGAGCCCGGCCACAGAGGAACGAAGGTTCATAGGTCTCACCAAGGAGGTGCTGTCAGCTCACACCCAGAAGGAGGAGCAAGAGTTTGTGGATCGATTCCGCCATCGCATCCTCCAGAGCCCCTACAGCTCCTATCTGCAGCTGGACAACAGCTCTATGGCTCACTCCCATCACCCAGGTATGTATTTCCTTATAAATGTGACTAACAGCATGCGTGGATTTAGTGACTACTGAATATAATTTTAAAAGGGAGACTTCGGCACCTTCAGTCAAACTTATTCTGCAGCCTGTGTCCATCTCACCACAGGCGACTACCTACATCCAGTGAGCGCTGGTGGGTTAAACCGCTCTAGGAGGGGAAAGCCCAGACACAAGCGCCCTAAACCCCAGGGTTCCTCAGACAGCTACGCTTCTCCAGTTGGCCCTCCTTGCCATGTCCCAGACTCCTCCTGGCCCTCCTCAGAGTCCTCCCAGCCCCAGATTGTTGCAAGCCTTCAGCCAGGTGGTTACAGGGCGCCCTACAGCCAAACATCCCCACTACAGGCGCCATTCTTCCCCATGATGGCAACCCAGCCTGGCCCGGAGCAACCGCCTAGACCACAACAGCTGCCTGCAGCAACCCCCATGGTGCTGCAGCCTTCTGACCAACCCCAGCTCAACTACAACTTCAACATCATGCAGTCTCCTCAGAGTCTGCCAGGCATGCAACCAATTCAGATGGAGCCCTTTCAGAATCTGCAGAATATCCAGAACTTTCACAACCTTCAGCCGATGGCTCCAGCTCAGGGCATCCATCCTTACATGACTCCGGTTATGGCTGTCATCCTGCCCAGCTACCCAACTCCAGGTTACCCGTCCATTTACCCACCATCCATTTACCCTCTGTCCACTCCTTCCATGCTGCCCCAGGCACCCATCGCCATGTCAGGCTTTGCTTCTGGCAGTGTCCCCTTCCCCCAGCCCCAGTTCCAAGTCCAGCCTGTTCCCCACACTCAGACCAGCCTGGGCCCTCTGCTTTGCTCACTCAGAGCCAGCTCCTCTGTCGGGGAAGAGGAGGAGGCAGCTGGGCCTCAGGCTCTTTTTTCCAGCTCTCGCTCAAGTTCTCCGCTGCAGCTGAACTTGCTGCAGGAGGAGCTGCCAAAGCCGAGTGAAGGGCAGAGCAGCATCGGGCACAACCACACCGAGAGCCTCCATGAACAACATCCCAACCAGGTCAGTCTGCCATTCATACCCAGTATCTGTTGCTATACAGTACATAGCTCTCCCAATTGTATTCGCAGCATATGTGGTTAGCTACATTCTGACTGTAAACCTTTGCCTTGATCAGGGTGATAACCCCAGAGAGTCTGGGAACCACGATGCCCAGTCTACATCCAGTGAACTGATAGACCTGCTGCTGCAGGAGGATGCCAGGTCAGGGACTGGCTCCAATGCCTCAGGGTCTGGATCAGGGGAGTCTGGAGGCTCTCTGGGATGTGGATCTGGCTCCAACGGAACCTCCACCTCACACACTGGTAAGAGGGAAAACACACATGCATACAATACACACATCAATAAACCCATTCATAGTTGAAACAATCTGCATAAAATTAATAAAAAAGTATTTTACGGAACATTGCAAACGAGTAAAACAATCCAATTTAACAGTTGAGGACAATGCCAGACAGAAGAACAAGAGTTTCACTTACTAGTAGGGTGAAGTGACTGATGCAGAACATTCCCTGGCTTACAGGCAGCAGCAACAGCAGCAAATACTTTGCAAGTAATGATTCATCGGACACATCACGCAAAGCCCGTAAGAGCCAGGAGGCGCCAGCAGAGCACCAGCACAGCTTCAACACTCCAGTGGAGAACCCACTGTGGAGCAGGATCCAGCACACGCCTGAGCGTGTCATGATGACGTACCAGATCCACACTAGGTACAGACCCACAACCACTCTTACCGTTTCTATTTCACTCATGATGAGCAAAAACCAAATACTTTTGCTGAGGCATCACACGTTGAAATGTGACCATGAAAGCAACATTTCAGCCCGAGCAGAGCATCAATGTGATTTGCATTTGAAATCACCATCATTTGGGGGAATAATATATTTTAAAAGCAATACCCAAATTATATTCTATTTAGATTATACTGATTATACGATGGCATTGCCCTTTTGGCAATATGTGTTTCCTACAAAATGAGTCTATTTCTGGTGTTGGTGGCTGAAGTTATATTTTCTTTTATTTTGATATTTTTAGCATTCTTATTTATTTTTCCAATAAAAAAAAAAAAATCTTTTTTTTTACAGTTTCAAATGTAATTTCTGTCACTGTTAAGTGTTTGAAGGGAGGGGACAGGGAGAGCGTGATTTACATGTAATCTGGAGAAAACATCAGTCTCAGTCTAGACCCACAGGGCCACTCCGAAGCCTGGCATCACCACACAGCTAGTCTCACATTGCCAGATCTATCTCCACAGCGCTGTGTTAGCGCAGCTAGCATTATGTCTTCCATGAGTTCACCTGGAACTCTCTCTGCTGCTGTGTTTTTACACATAGAACCAGGCTGGTTAAAGTGAATTTAATAACAAAATAGAACATTTAGTGTGCCTATAGATTATTTTCTGTTTACAGACATGCTATAAAGTCCAACTGGGCTCTATGGAGAAGCATTGGTAGTCCCTTGACAGTCCCTTTTTCTCAAACAAAAACAGCTGGATGCATATTTTCTAAATCAGCATTACTGAGTGTGAGATTTTCCCCTGTTACCTGAATGCTTGGATTGTTTGCATCACTAGCCCAGGTAACAAATGTACATGTTAGGAAATGTAGTTTGCCACATTGTTATGATCTGAATTAGGATAGCTTTTTCACTTTTATGCCCACACACAGTACAGCATTTTAAGAAATCATGTTCCAGCACATTTCCAGGAGTTTTTCATATCATATCATTTACCGGTAGGCCTAGTATTGATACATTTAACCCCAGTTAATGAGCCTTTTTTAATGATACAGGGTTCATGATAAAGTGCCCCAGGTTCATTACCAGTGATGGCTACACATCACTTCCAACTGTACAAAAAGGGCGTCTGGCCTCCTCTTTTTGTTAGATGTGATCAGCACTGGTATGTATTTTCTTTTACTTACAAAGCTCTCATCAACAAACAAAGAAACACCTTGTTTGTTTTCTATGTTACACCTAACCGAAATGTGGCAGTTACAATGCTCACTTCAAGCACTGGCTTATACTCCAGGTCCCTCATATGAACTTCAAACTTAGACAGAAATTGACAATGTAACTACTGTAAGGTGTGTGTGTGTGTGTGTTATTGTCAAAGCATTGTTTAACAGCTGGTATTGTAATACAGTAGGTTGTTACATGCACCCCTCGTAGCCTATATCTGTACAGGTCAAAGCTCAAACCCAAAATGTCCGATGGGTTTAAAGATACAGTCACCATGTTGCGTGCCAGGAGAGGGCAGCACACACACATATATATTTATAATGTCCATTTTATTTATTATTTCTATAGCACTAGCTTGATGAGCAGGAACAGCTAAATGTAATTATATGTATACAATAATTGTATATATTGTATGTAATAAATTTCAAGGTGTTTTTGTGACTGGAAAACTAATTTGGGAGTTCCAGGAAACTCGTGAAAGCTGTTGCCGTAAAATGCATTTCTTACATTTCTTTACTAATCTTTTTTCTGTGTCTTGTCAAACTCTTTTAAGCAGCTGGTTTTAATTTAGCATTTTTAAAACTTCTAATTTGTATGTCCTTTTATGCTTGCCATCATTTTAATGATATTCTGTGATACTGCGTGTTCTTGTTTTATGCTTATGTGTTGTATTTTTGTAGCTGATCTAATTCTTTTAAGCCATCAACCTGCTAGAGACCCCAGATGAAAATTAGCCTGCATGGCTAAATCTGGCCCATTTACATGTTGGACTCTGCTCATGTTGATTAATGTGCGTTGTTCCTTTTTAAATAAAGAAATCTAAACAAATAAAATCTAAAATAAATATGGCGGCTTAACAGTTGTTTGATGACTCTGCTGCTCTAATTCCCTTGATCTTACTCCTCAAACCTGGTTTTAATATGGCAAACTGTTGAGACACGTATTGTTCTAGACAGTCACTCATCATCTAGTGAGGGTAGCTGCTTAATGCAGAGGTGAAATTTGGCTTTACAGGTGCCCTCTGCTGATTTGATTGTGTAATGACAGTATCTAATCCTTGAATGTGAGACAAGCCCACCTTTTTAAGTATAATTTCCAGAAAAATGTATTGTCTTATATGTGTAAGATGACATTTAACCCTTCATCCTTGCCTTGTATCTTGTCTTTTCTCTCCTCCAGGGACCAGAATGAGGTGTTGGCAGAGGACAGGGAGAAGCTCCGGGTGCTGCAGTCCCTCCAACCCTGGTTCAGCCAGGAGCAGAGAGAGGAGCTGTTTGAGGTCCATCCCTGGATCCAACAGCACACTATTCCACGGGGGATAGACACACAGGTGAGGATCTCCGATCACACTCACCACAAACATATTAATCTTTCTGCTCACCTGAACACGTTTGATAATTCTTTGTGTGAAGAGACACTGGTGAGCCTTCCTAGTCTAACTTTGCCAGACCTATCTCCACAGCACTGTGGAGTAAGGTCTGGCTACACCACACATACATTCTAGGATAGGATAAAAAAAAAAACGCTCAAACAACTTAGCAGCGCTAAGTTCCGGACGCATAAAATAGTCTCGGGAAGGAACCTGTTTTGGTGGAACATTTGTGCTTCACAAAAGAAAACGCCACATACAATATTAAATGAAGTTAACTGTTCACACAACACTGTAGCGTGAGCTATTTAAATTAGCTGGATACATGCTTAAACATAATTTGCTCTTACCATGGTATTGCCGTGTGTACTTCGTCCATAGCAATTCCGCCAATCAGTCCCAAAACGTCACAGTTAGAAAGTAAATGCCGTAAACATACTGTATGCCTGCCTTATTGCACGATCCAAATATTCTTCCGTTGATTCCGACTACTTTGTGTCTCACAGGGTTGTGTGAGTTGCAACTCGGGACCAGAGGTCACCCACTCCCCTCACCCTACTGCCCCCGATAGCTCGTCCCCTCTGGAGATCCCCCAGCAGGACTCCATCGGACCTGTGGTGGACACTTGAGAGACCTGGACCCCAAAACAACCAACCACCCAACTCACATTGAACCAGCCCTGCCAGAAACCTTAACAACTCCCACCATGCATCTCTTCTGACCAATCCGGAGGAGTAGGTCCCTATGGTTTAGTTTGACGTTTAACATGTTTTGTTAATGTATCGGAGGCGGGGAAAGGCTCTGAGGAACAGAGGAGGCAAAAGAGACAGCCATTTTCTCATTTTCTTTCAGCCAGCCTAACATGACTGCCTTTATCTGACCATACATATTATACCTCTCTTCTTGTTGTGTTCATAGACCCCTGTAGGGGTTTAGTTTGTATTTAAGGCTATCCAGTATTTTGGGACCATGAACCACTTGACACTCAATATAAGAAGATGGCCCCTGAACATACCTCTGAACATGAGCACTGTGTGCACTGCACACTCCCAGTCTGTCCTATTAGTGTGACTGGGTGACAAAGACAAAGATGGTGCTGGCCCAGTTTGAGTATCAGAACACACGGCAGACTCTTCTCTGCAGGTTGTACAGTACGTTGACCACATCAACTGCTTGAGCTGCATAGTAACTTAACCATGGTTGACGCATGGTACATTTTTTTGATTGACATGAAGATGACGCATTAGCTGCTCTCTGTTTATAATGTGGATAGTCTTGCCTACTCTGGTCTAAGATGATTGTTATTAGAGTATATTCTCTTATTCCATTGGTTGGTTTTGTCTTGTCTAAAAACATCAGTTTTTATGTTAATAAAATGTGAACAACAGCAAACATGATGATCATTTCATATTGAATTTAGTGCTACAAAATAAGTCCACCTCAATGTCCAAAACACCATGTTGCGAGTCCTTTCTCTACTCAGTATCCTGGTTATCACCCTACAGTATCTGTAGCTTACCTTTTAATTATACAGAGACAGCGTGGCCCCGAATGTCCTCTGATCCTGGGTTTACGAATGAATTGTGTGTGTGTGTGTGTGTGTGTGACACCGATTGAGATACAGTTGTCCAACAGTGCAAGACAGACCAGGGTTTTCTACCATTTTTAGATTGAAGTTACATTACGGTACCATGTTTCTTATAAAACAAGGACTTTTCAGGGAATGTTTGTGTGCAACACAAAGGAATAAATAAATGAACTATGTATGTAAAGTGTACTTAGGTGTGACTGTCTGTTAAGCACAATACAATACACAAAAAAGTTGACTTTCTACAAAATCACAGGGAGGCTTTGTAAAGCTGTTTTTTATATTTGTTTAACAAACAAAAGATATGATTATTTTCTAAAGTTGACAGACATAACGCTTGCAACACATTGGCCGCGAAGAGCCGCCTTGGTCAGAAAGAACAGGGGAGACAGGAAGAGGAGGAGTTTCTCTCACTATGACTCTAGAGTCTGTACTCTCTCCAAAGCTAATGTCCGTCACTCTTATCACTTCTCCCTCGCTCTACCATACACTCCACACACACACACACACACACACATGCTGGCTCGACGCACACAAGTATAATCAGGCCACTTACGTAGGCTACGGCGAAAGCTCTGCGTGGAGCCTCCGCAGAACTGTAAAACAGGCTTTACATAGGCTACGGGGGAAATGCAACGCTTCCAAGGCTAACATGATAGATTCCTGCATTACATGGCTTAATTGCTGGAATAGAGGCTTAATCGTATGTGTTCTACCGGTGCTTTTCCTGTGAAGTGAAAATAAATGTTGTGCAAAAGGTCTATGAATCTGGCTCATTTGGGAATGATAAGACACAAAAGAGACATCAGTCAAAGTCGTCAGTCAAATCCAAAACATGAAGCTTATCTTGCTTTCAAATTCAAATTGCAATGAAAAATAGTTTGGGAACCACTACATGTAAGTTAATATAGGCCTACATTTTACTTGTCACAGTAAGAAAAGCGCAGGTTAAATATTAAATAGTAAAATTATTGATGGCTTAATTCCATTTAGCTTCAGTTTCAGGGTCAAGGTATTGTGCATATTGGCTCACTGTCACACTGTCATGGTTTATAGGGACACTTGAATAGAGAAGAGCCATTGTTGATGGTTTTAGTAAGGTGCTTTTCCTAGCCTATTACCAAACATTTATTTTGTCCACATTCAAACAAAAAGACGTTATCTCCTCGAACAAATCACAAATAACAGACTTCATTCAACAATCTGCCTCAAACATTGACTTTTAATAAATGTAAAAAAGGAACATTCCAAAAAAAATACAGTCTGAGCATCAAAATATTTTTTTTGCATACACTGCTTCATTGGTCAGTTAGCAAACAATCATATAGCCTACAGGAAGCAGTACACATTGATAGTAGCGCTTCAGTGGTGCATAAAACAGAGAAGTGAAGAACAAAGTGAAAATATATTTTTTTAAACTTGAGGAATACTGATCAAAGCTGTAATAACTGATAATTCAAATTCATTCAATCACAACTTTATTCAATTTATGACCTCATTGCTCCTGTATTTAACAGTCAAGGCTGGGATTAGACTCCCCTCTCGGTGACGCTATTGTGCTGTACACAGTGGTCCAAGTCCAGTCTTTTTAGTTTGATCAAGTACAAATAAAGAAACAAGTTTTCCTTTGTCTCTAATACTGACAATTTATAAACACAAGGCCTCAATGTGAGCTGTTTTTTTTTTTTTTGTTAATGGTTTTCTGCATTTCACAACATTTTCTCTCTTGCTTTCTCTCCTGCCTGGACAGAAGGCAGTGTGGAGGTGTTTAGTTTGGAGCGCAGCCTCTGGACCAGCCAGTGACTCCAGTTTCACTTTTTATTTGTCTTTTCCTCACTTAGAAAATTTCTGCATTTCTGCAAAGATAAAATAGAGGTTGAGGAGGATGAAAATTAGACAATTCGTGATCGCTGAATGTGTGTGTGTGTGTGTGTGTGTGTGTGTGTGTGTGTGTGTGTGTGTGTTATACCTTTGTCAAGATCAATGACTTTAGGCTGAGTGTTCATGTGGACCTTCTCTCTTAGCAGGTTGTTCTTGTAGTCTAAAATCACACAGGATGAAGTCAAAACAGACACACAGTCTAGACAAAAGCCACTTTCTTTCTCTTTCTTCTGACTTACCAAATCTCTCCTCCCGACTGCATACATTCACTTCAGTAACGTCCATCTCAAACTCTTCTGAGCTGCTGTGACTTCTGCTGGACCTATCACAGCAATAAAGAAAAGTCTGAGTGTGTGTTTAAGAATAAGACAGTACGTGTATGTGTGTGTGTGTGTGTGTGTGTGTGTGTGTGTGTGTGTGTGTGTGTGTGTGTGTGTGTGTGTGTGTGTGTGTGTGTGTGTGTGTGTGTGTGTGTGTGTGTCTCTGTTCACCTCATGGATGTCTGAGGATAAAACTCTGAAAACACAAGAAAATTAAATGAGATTCAGAAATGTAAATTTAATGTAAATGTACAGTCAGACAGAGGTACTGCAGGTCAGACCTTTGGGTCTACGTCTGCGTGTGATGAGGATGATGATGAGGATAATGAATGCCAGGAGCAGGAAGGAGGTGAGGACGTAGCCCAGCGGCAGGAGAAAGTGGTGTCTCTGGTCGGGCAGAATGACATTGATGACTCGCGGTGATTCAACCTTAGTGGTGTCTGCGTAAAACAGAAATCACAACAGTCAGCATTTAGTATTCCTCTGTTCTTCATTTTTTTCTCTCACAAACAGACCAATGTGTCAGCGTGAGGTTTACAAATGTAATAAACAAGAACAGACCTTACATTGAACAGACATTATACACACCTCATGAGTAACACAGAACTCCCATTTAACTGTATCTGTGTTCCTACAGGTTCCAAATTCCCCTTCTAGTCATAAAAAGGTATTTCTCCACACTAGCAGTGTTGGTGCAGTTTGTTTTCCACTTTGGTCCGGACTGAAATATCTCGACAACTATTGGATAATTTGCCATGAAATTTGCGGAGATATTCATGGTACCTGGAGAATCAATCCTACTGACTTTGGTGGAACTCTGATTTTTCCTCTAGCGCTACCAGCAAGCCAATGTTCTCAATTATTCTGAAATATGACAACATCTCTTCGCTGGATGGCAAAAACTTTGGTCCAGACCATGGAGTCATGGCTCCCAAGCGACAACTTCCGTGCCTGAAAAGTGAAGCCAATGCGGAAGTGCTTTAAACGTGCATTATGTCGGGGCGGCCTCTAGTTCACCCAGTAGAGCGTGCGCCCTTTGCAACGGCCCGGGTTTGAATCCGACCTGCGGCCCTTTCCTGCGTGTCTTCCCCTCCCTCTCTCTCTCTCTCTCTCTCTCTCTCTCTCTCTCTCCCCACTTTCCTGTCTATCCACTGTCACTATCTAATAAAGGGAAAAGCCCCAAACACAAAAAAGTGCATTATCACTTGATTTATTACCTCAGTAAACATTTTTATAATGAGTTTATGGCCTCAATCACTATGTTCATGTTTCTTGTTCATTTTGTAAATCATGGTCCCATTTATTTTAAAGTAGACGATAAAGCATTTATTTAGTTCGAGACCTGTTTCTGTCTGAGCAACAAACTCTCGTGAAATGTGGCAACACAGATAAGCTAACGTCAACTAATGTTCACGACCGCCCTAACAAAACACATTTCTGTAATACTATGGCTTTTAGCTGTTTAAATATCTAATTCTAAATACATTTTGCTCAAATTAGTTTTGGGGCATTCTTTGGTTTGTGTTTAATGTGTGTTTGTAGTGGCACATTAGGCTAGTACATCTAATGTGAAGAGACTCCAAGCCCAAAAAATATTTTCAGTCTGTGCATGTGGCTGCATAAGTGTTTGCATTTGTTATTGCATGTGTGTGTGATGCCACCTAAGCTCCAACAACTTGCAAGTTATTATTACTATTATGTCATTTCTTTTTACATGCAATGACATTTCCTGGCTGTAAAATGAATGCTGAACACATTTTCAGGGCAGCAAGGAATAATTAAGCATTAGGTGATATGTGCGGTTCTGCTGAGTGTTAGTGAGTAGCAGAGGAGGGGGGGGGGGAAGCCTGGTTTCATTTTGCCTCGTTAAAGAAGTGCAACGTAAGAAGCAGCTGTGGACCTCAGACTCAACATATTTGCGCCAAAATGAGATCCAGACAGAAAGTCATGCTGTGATTTACTTTTCCTGGCAGTAAAACATAGAAAAGCGAGGAGAGGAAGAGTGAAGGAAGGACAGAGCGGGGTGGAACAGAGGAGAAGAGCCAAGGGAGAGGAAGGGGACGGTGGGATGTTTTGGGAGGTTTTTCCTCACAAAATGAAGCTAGAAAAGACCTTGATCCCAAACATAAATGAAACGTGCATACACAGCTGCTCATCTGCAGATTACATGAAAACATGTTCATTAACATTAAAAGTCCCGGGTCCTATTATTTAGTTTAAAGATGGGAACATTCAGTATGTGTTTGTGTTTAGAGGAAGGGAGGGGTGACCTACATTTCTTCTCCCCTATTTGGTCAACTCTTTATATACCTCCCTCTTTTTCAAAAAACTAATTTGTCTCTGTCTCAGTCTGTCTTTCCCTCTGTGTTGCCAGTTGCCTTGCAGATGAAGCAAATGTCCTGATCTTGACCATAGACCCCTGGAAACAGTTCTCTTTCTTTATGGAAAAGGAAATGCAAAAAGAAAGTTAAAAAAGCGATGGAAAAGAGTGAGTGAAAGGAGTGTGATGAAAATAAACCTGGGCATGTGGGTTCATCAAAGGGGGGAAACAGAAAGAAGGCTGGACAGAAGGAAGAGTGAAACTTCTCCAGAATGTCAGGACAGAGCCAAAGTCAACAGGGCAGCAGACAGTCAGAGAGGGTAAAACAGGAGCAGATAAGATGATAACATACTACAGTGGGCTTCTAGTGTCTGAGAGCACAGAGGAAGAAACTCTACAAACTCACTCCTGCACTGAAGATAAATCATTTATGCATCTTGTTTTTAACCAGTAACATTCCCATGGAGCAAAACTCAGAGAGTGAAGGATTAATTGTGTGGGCAGAGCTGGACTTCAGTCCAAAGACTGTATCCGAGAGATTCCATCGAAATGAGATCAGACTTGGCACGCTCTTTCACACACACACACACACACACACACACACACACACACACACACACACACACACACACACACACACACACACACACACACACACACACAGATGGACTTGACCACAGGCATGTCTAAACCTCTCAATGATTTTCCCACATTGATACATCTGCCATTATCGGCTTTTGCTTTAGTGATCTACTGCATGAAAAAACTCTCTCATTCTACAAGAATTTGAGGTAGGCAACTGACGATGCCAATGTGCCAGTCACTCTCTTCTCTCTTTTCTTTCCCTCTTTCTAATATGCACTCGGAGAAATGATTTTTCAGGCAGGTCAAAGCACTGAGAAAATGTGAACTAAAAACTAAGCAATTGAGAGAGGAGAAACGAAGAGGAAAAAGCAGAAAAAAAGTGGATGATGCACTAAAGACTACCCTCCCCCCCTCCCCTTCCCAAGCACACATGTACATACCAAGAAAAAAAAACAATAAAACAAAAGTCTGTTAGGTAGCTGTACAATGATGAAATAATGAAGAGCGATGGGTGACAAGAAGGTGCGATGAGAGTGAGGTCTGGAGAACTAGGTTGTGAGGGAGTGTGTGGAGTTACAGGGGTTTGGCGTCAGACAAGTTGACAGTGCAAGAAAGAAATCTCCAATGAAACAAACAGAAAAGTTCAGAAATAAGAGCTTTTCTTCCCCTAATGTTACTTTGCTCTTTGGAGAGTCTGAGGCAGAAACAAAACATAAATGGCAGTAATGAGGACAAAACGAGAAGGCACAAATGTGTGTGTGTGTGTGTGTGTGTGTGTGTTTTTAATCCTAATTGTACAAATACACTAAGTCATAAAACATCCTCTTTGCTTAGGCACGCACACTGACTCACTATAACTAGAGCAGGAGGAGAGGTTGAAGTAGTGTGTGAATGCACAATATGTGTGTGTGTGTGTGTGTGTGTGTGTGTGTGTGTGTGTGTGTGTGTGTTACCTTTGTCTTCACTGGGCAGTGCTTTGGCTGGCAGGGTGGTCTGAATCACTGGTGCTTCCACTGTGACCTGAAACTCTCTTCTTTCATGCAGACCACAGTAATGGTGGTGGAGGTGGCAGGAATACATTCCCTTGTCTGTGGGCTGTGTGTTGAATGTAGACAGACAAACACACACATTCATTAAACTGCCTGTGCCTTCAGATGAGAGAATATGTGATCAAAATGTAAACACCAACAACAACAAATGATAAGATGAAGTTTAAAAACACAAATGGATTGGTTTCAATGTGCTGCACATTGAAAACAATCCATTTGTGTTTTTGCAACTAAATGTTAAATATTTGTTTACATCAGTAATTTAACCCTTGAACATCCAACCCTTGGGGGGTAGTCTGCCTAAATTATTTTGTAAAATAAACAGAAAATCTTCGACAGTTTGATGTTTATTAAGTGGCTAACACTGACTTCCAAACAGCTTTGAAGGTAGGGGAACACCATATTTTTAGGGTTTCAGTTGTTTTGTCCAAAAAAAAGAAAACGGGACCCTAGATTCCTAAAATGTAACTGTAAACTTTTATCTGCTTGCTATCACTATAAAAGGCACACTGGGGACTGGTAGGAAGTCCTTTTGGACACATCGTGTATTTGTTTGTTATGTTACCCAAAAAAAAGAAAGATATAGTTGCTCAACTTTCTGTGACTGCCAACCTCATTTTCCCAACGGAGAGATAAAGTTTTCATGTCCAGAGCTGCATTACTAATGAAAGTTCCATGTGTTCTGGAAACACTGTTTACATGTACACACACAGTAAGGGTGACTCCAATGGGAAGTGTATCCCTCCTTTTACACACACACACACACACACACACACACACACACACACACACACACACACACACACACACACACACACACACACACACACACACACACACACACACACACACACACACACACACACACAGACAAACATTGTGTTGAGTGATGCCAAGGGAGGGAGTGTATTTCAGGCACACCTGCAGATCAGATATGGAAAGTGAAAAGTCTCCCTCTGAGAAGGCTTGATTGCTGATGTTCATCTTCCTCTGTAGGAACAGCGGTCCATAGCTACGCTGCTCCCCAGAGGCGTACAGGTCCACCAGCCGGTCAGCGCGGTCGTGGCGGACTCCTGGGGACTGACGGTCCCAGTGGACCACCTGGAGGCCACCAAGGTAGCGAAGGAATGACATTTTTCAGTAAATATCACATAATCCCTCTAAATTAAAAGTAGATCTAGACTGAGACTCATTGTCTGAAGAAAACCTGCAAACAAGCTCATGCACTCCGCACACCTGCTGGTCCTCCTCCTCGTTGCTCCAGTCTGTCCACACGCTACGTCGATTGATGCACGGCAACACCACGGTACTACCAAGCAACACCACGTACACTGCCTTTTGTCCATCCCAGAAGCGCTGCTCTTTACGACCTTTGTGTGCGAAAAAGACAAACCAAGTCAGCTTTTAAGTTGCTATGCGTTGAAGATGCTGGTAGTCGGTACTGTGTGAGAGGCTACGTACGCGATTTAGTGACATTGAGCTGCACTCTGACTGTCTCGTACAGGTGGCAGTAGAGATGGTGGAGGTTACAAGAGTACAGACCTCTGTCATTCATCGTCACGTCTGTGATCACATGCAGAAACACAGAATATGCAAACATGCTGATAATGTGGGGTAAAGTCATTCTTATCTGTTCACTTAAAAGAATACATTCAATACATACATTTTCATTCAATTGTTGGAAAATAAATCATGGCAGACGTACGACAAGTAAGCACAGATGTTAAGATAATAATCACCTCAATTCAAAACCACTGCTGCTTTGGAGTCAACTCTCAATTGTGTTGTTGTGCGGATGTTTCGCGTTTCCCAGAAGCACTTGAATGCACTTTTCAAAACAGCAAAACAACATCTGCTTGTTAACCTGCCATCCCCCCTCTCCATCTCCTACTAGCAGAGAGAGAGCAGGACCAGAGGGGTTGTTTAGTTGAATATGTTTGTGTTATGTCGAGTCTGCCTGCCTCATTGATGCTTTATCAGACTGAGGTTTTTGCAAGTTAGAATCTATGGCCCCGACCATGGCTCTGAAATATCCGTAGCCTAACTGTGCTGTGTATTTATAAATCCATGGTGCTGTCCGTGGTGTTGAAGTAGGAGTAATTGTAATTGCGACTTTTTCTCTGAGTCCTGCCCCGCTGTCAGTTTCGTAAGGGATGTATAATATTCTCCAAACTATATAGCCCAAAAAAAATACAGAACCAAAAGAGTGGTTTGGCGTCAGACAAGCTGACAGTTTGCTAGTGTGACTCACGTCTTTCCCTTTTAGCTTTTAGTTGTGCTTTTTAATTTAATTTCCTTCTTTCCTGTGATGGTCCTGCCCCAGTATCAGCCTTAACTACAGCAGATAACTTCTAAAATAAAATTAAAATACAATTAGGCCTATATAAAGAAAAATCCTGCTTCCTTTTACCTGGCTCCGCTGGCACACACTAACACTGGCTTTTCTGGTGTTACAAAGAAATCTGTGACCCGTCAGAATGTGTTACTGTAGCACCGTCTACCTGCCGGTGAATAAAAAACGAACCGGATGCCCTACTGAGTCCAAGTATTTTAAAGCAATAAGCAATTTGGTCCTGTTAAAGAGATCAGTTCCGAAAATGACCTAAAAGCAGAGCTTGAATGAATCAGACAGACAAAGTAATGTCAGTCATAACTAGACCAATTCACCAACAGCTACAGACATGATGAGAGTCAAATAATGAGTGTGACCTTTGATGACCAGGGAGAAGTTTCCATCCCTGAAGGCTGCTGGGCTGAGGCCGACCCTGCCCAGGTTGTAGGAGTTGTAGATCCTCTGGTCCCCTGCAGAGAACATGTCCAGCACCCTCTCTATGGCGTAGTCTGAATGGGGCCGGTATATGTCCCAGTGGACCACCCTCTGCCTGTCCCTCACCGTGTCCCTGGTCCACACCATACGGCCGCTCACACACTGCAGCACCACCCTTGAACCAGTGGGGGCGCTCACATTATAGCCTGCAACCACCACACTGCTGCTGCTGTCAGACTGACCTGAAACTAGAAGACAGAGAGAGTGTAGAGTTTACACCCTGAAACATTTAGCATTTACTAAATCCCTGAATAGAAATGCTTAGATATAAATCATAACTGCACATGTACACACAGAAAGAGAAACATACCTGCAGTGAAGAGGCAGGCCACAGGGACTGAAATAAAAAACAGTAGGGAAATTGAAACAGGATAATCACTTAAACAGACCCTGTCAGACTGTTACACTGCCTGTTGTGTCAATATGTATAACTCCTGCATATTGGAAGACTCCCTAAATTCAGATGAACTACAGCTGAAAATGATTCACGGTCAGCAAATGAGATCAGACAATTTACTGCAGCTGTTTACTAAAACTAAATATGCCTACTTGAAAACAATAGTGGAAAATCTTCACTCTTGATGCTAATAAAACTCATCTGTCAGGAATGTGTGTGTGTGTGTGTGTGTGTGTGTGTGTGTGTGTGTGTGTGTGTGTGTGTGTGTGTGTGAGAGTGTGAAGCATGAGGTGGACAGGAGGAAAGCATCAGGTCTGGCTTTATTATTAGTCTGAATATTCAGATAAATTACTTCTATCTCTAAATGTCAGCAAATTAACTGACACGTTTTCTAACACTTTAAATGAGATCAGTAATTTCAAAGTCTTAAAATATGAAGCCTAATCTTATCAAAGAACAAAAGGAAATTAGGACAAACATGGAAAAAAATATATACATTTTAATCTAATTTATAGCCTACCAATACTGGTGCATATGTTTGAGCTTAAGAGGCTACTGTTTTAAAACAATGATAGGTTATGTATGCATACTCTGCACGCAGCCTACTTACTGTGGATTAAGAGGAGAGCCTGAAAAATGATGTCCTCCCTCTCTGACTTCATGTTGACAATAATGGTATGGTAATGGGACGGACGGAAGCTGTGCACCTGGCAGATGGTCCTAAGGGTAAGAAAACCTGAATTATATATCCTCCGCAACAGCAACAGCAACAGCAACAGCAGGACTTGAAATTTGAAGAACCAACAGGCAGCGCCTCGTTAGGGCTTCAACACAGAACCAAAACAGGACCGAAGTGAACTAATCCCACCCGGGAAATGAAACATGACACCACCGGCCTGCATATTGGCCTACATCCACTCTCAAAAACGTAACTTGTAACAGTTCAACATCTCAAGAGACAGATTTGCGAACACAAAACTGCGAACAGGCCTATATGTTCTCTTCTACTTCTACTTTATTGTATTTCTAAAGGCAAACACTGCATTTTACTCCATTTCAATTGTATGACAGCTACAGTTTACTAGTTATTTTTCAGATCAAAAGTTTCATCTAAAGTAGGCTATATAATTGTATGTGCATTCTTATAAATTACTTAGTGTATAAAGTAATAACATTTACTCCACCTTGAACAGTCATAAGACTAAAATGCTGCTTGTACAGAGCATAATAATAACAATACTACTACTACTACTACTACTAATACTAATAATAATAATCCAATGATCTAAGCAAGAGAAACGTATTTACATTGCACAGTTCATACATGAGTCATTTATATTGCTAAACATACATTTAAATGGAAATGAAAACAAACTTGTGTACATATATGAAATAATATATAATAAGAGAGACAGGAGAGCTTTTACTTCGGATACTTTACTGCTAGTACTTCTCGGGACTTTTAAAATATTTTTGTAAATTGGGGTATTAAAGTATCTAAATACGTTTTCCACCACTGCTTGATCACATGTAATAATGTCAATAGAGCAGGGTAAATGGATCATATCTAACTTTTGGCCAGGAGACCCGCTATAATTTGTCCTTAATCGTCATCAGTACATTAAAGGGGAACACCACCTAAGAACTCCAATATATTATTTCCATGGCCTAGGAGAGTTCAATCAATATTTGTGAAAATGAGTTACTCTGTGAGCTGTGATGTCATCACGTTTAAGTCCTCCAAACATGTAACCACATATAAGCCATTTTAGAGTGCATCATATCACATTTAGCCTACTGTATATGTATCCAGCAAAGTAGCTCAGTACCCACGTTTCCACTGCTCCTGCTGATACCTCTACTTGTTTAGATAGATATTTATTTATTATCCCGTGCGGGAGATTTATTTTCACAGTCTGACATGCACATGGCAATACACACAGACAAATACATCAACAGATAACATAAAGACAGTTACATAGACACATAGAAACAACCTCATGGTTTAGCTCAAAGACGACCCCTAGTGGCTGATGTTATGCTATGACATGCACAGTTACTTTCGTGTTGCTTCAAAGCTATCAAAGGTCTCTTGTATTCATATTCTCTTGAATATTGCAAGGTCTATTTCAGCAACGCGTCTATTCATGATCCTTATACAATCCATTATATGATAAGCAATAGCAGCTTTACATCTGTACATTTCCCCTTACGTTTAGACATATTTATCTCTCCAACAAAGTCCTATTTGACCCTTTACCTTAAAAGCTTGTTCCCATACCGGGAGTCGAACCCGGGCCGCCTGGGTGAAAACCAGGAATCCTAACCGCTAGACCATATGGGATTGATGCACATAGTGTGACAGCCTGCACGAATGTTCCTCTATAAGTCATATAGTGTTAATATGTTGTTACAGTCTTTATTGTATAAGCACTATATTAATATTGCAGGTATACATTTTACCATTCCAATTACTAACAGTATTTATATTGCAATCACGACAATATCAATATCACAAGATCTGAATTGTATTATCCAAGTAAGTGTATATTCTTTAATTCTGATTTTAATTTGACTTGCATGATTGTGATATATTCTTGATCTAGACTGATTAACATTAAATAGTAGTTCAAGAGACAAAACAGGATAATTTATATTTAATCCCAGCAAATGTTTCTGGGCAGGTTTTTCATTCCGAGCTGAATTGTTTATCTGTGTTCTTTTGTTACAGACTTTATCACAACAACATGCCCTATAATTTAAAATGTGTATTAATCACATGCTTTATTTCATATGAATATCAATTTATTTTATAGCAGACAGAATGACTTGTACTCTTTACTAACAATATACTGTATATTTAAACTTGTGTAATGATACCATTGATACATACTTAGAGACAGCTCTGCACATACGGAACCTTAGTTTCTGATTTGTTGACAACCGGCCAGTTTGGATGTTACACCTCAGACGCTTCCCCTGAAACAAGCGAACTCATTCAAGGGTTTGTGGCTCGAGGTAAATTACTATAACAAGTGTTATTATTGAGAAGAATGTCGCAAAATTGTTGATATATGTTATTTTAAACATAAGTATAATGTCGGAATATTGGTGTTAGACTTCTGTGAGCAGTTTCCGTGCAGTTTCAGTGATTGGCTGCGTCAGCTAGCATGCCAGCTAACATGCCACCCGGTGGATACTCGAAAGAATTGTCCTTACTTTTTGTAATTGAATTAAGTCATTGTTATAGTGCATGCGTCTTACATAAACCAATGTTCTCTTTTTGCAGGTGCTGTGTTAAACGTTAAAAGATGTTTTTGACAAGATCGGAATATGACAGGTAACGTTAACGTTAGGTTCAACACAAACTGCTTTGTCATTTATTTAACGTTAGCGCTTCTCAGTGGTAAGGAGCACAATTAAGTTAAGTTGTTTGAAAGGGCACATTTTGATTTTGAAAGCTCAAAGAAATCTGGAAGTGCTTTTGTTTCCAACCCATGTAACTTTGTAGCTAGCTGTTTGTTGCAGGTAGTTAGCTAGCATCTGGTAAGTTACTTCGCAAAAAGCAGGTTTGCTTTCACTTTCGGTATCGCTACTTAACAACCTTATTAAACCAGGAAACCTAATTTAGAATAAAACACGGCGTTCAATAGTGTTCTACTTAAGATAAGCATTAACCCAACATGCTAATTTAAATTATTTGTTGGTAGCACAAGTTGATTTCCACTAATGTTGAACTGATAACCATTATTATTAATCATTCTCATTATTCACATCTGTCTTACAGAGGTGTGAACACATTCTCTCCTGAAGGAAGATTGTTCCAGGTTGAATATGCCATAGAGGCCATTAAAGTGAGTGACTTATATGCTGAATCACTTCAGTTGACTAATATACTTCTTCTGTGTGATTTTATAGTATACTAATGTCAAACCCCCAAAGCTCATGAGTTTTCTTTGGTTTGGGTTTTGCTTTTCCAGTTGGGCTCCACAGCCATCGGTATCCAGACGTCAGAGGGAGTGTGTCTGGCTGTGGAGAAAAGGATCACCTCTCCGCTGATGGAGCCCAACAGCATTGAAAAGATTGTGGAGATTGACAGTCACATTGGTGAGTGGCAGTTCAATTTTATTTATAGTATCAAATCATAACAGGAGTTATCTCAGGACACTTTACAGATAGAGTAGGTCTAGACCACACTCTATAATTTACAAAGACCCAACAATTCCAGCGATTCCCCCAAGAGCATGCGTAAATGCAACAGTGGCGAGGAAAAACTCCCTTTTTGGGAAGAAACAATCAAAACAAAGGCAAGACAATCAGACAGATTTACTGAACTTCAAACTTGGATGCTGACTGCAGTGCTTGAGAGATATTCTTTATGGTAACATGATTATGTGATTTGCTGGCCTCTGTAATCATAAAGTACATAACCAGTCAGTTTGGGTAAATAATCAGTTCAATTACACTATTTGTATTGCCTGTTTCGTATGTTAGAAATGCAATGCATGTTACACTGAGTGAAAGAACCTGTGAAAGGTAGGGTCCAATTGAAATGGTCAAAAATAAAGGAACACGTTAGGATATTTTAATAGATATTTGAATAGATAAAAGCAACAAAACGCTAATTCAAAAATAGAGAAAGTATTAGCAGTGCTCAAAGCTAATTATATTGAGTAGCTGCTTAAATATTTTGGGAGCTTTGAGATTTTTATTTTTCAGTAAAACACACCTTCGCCGCGTTGTTAAGTTGATAGGATGCTTTTTCCCTGGGGTGACTTTAATGTTTGATCAATGTTTACACCCTTATGTCTTACATTATAATGTTTCCTCAGATAACATGGAATAGCATTAGATTTCTCCCAGTTGACTGTGGGGATGGTTGCTTTAGACCATAGCATTTGAAGGACCTGCAGTTTCTTAATTTTCTTTCTTTCTATCTCAAAGGTTGCGCCATGAGTGGCTTGATAGCTGATGCCAAGACTCTAATCGACAAAGCAAGAGTGGAAACGCAGGTATAAATGCTGGGCACACTGTAAACAGTTCACTGACCTTGTGTTTTACCTATGATTAACCCGTATATATTCCTCCTCAGAACCACTGGTTCACTTACAATGAGACAATGACAGTGGAGAGTGTGACTCAGGCTGTGTCCAACCTGGCGCTGCAGTTTGGAGAGGAGGACGCTGATCCCGGTGCCATGGTCAGTCACTTGGCTCATTTCCGTGCTGAAATACTCTATTCAAACCTTTTTTTTTGTTTTTTCATGGTATACTGTTTGATGGTGTTTGAGTAAACTAGCGCAACCTGTATTCTACTCTGTCTGCTCTGTTCCTCTGTGCTATCCTATATACAGAGTCGACCATTCGGCGTAGCACTTCTGTTCGGGGGAGTTGATGAAAAAGGACCCCAGCTGTATGTGAAGATTACTATTTGTGCACCTTACGTACTTGACATTTTAAACGGAAGCATGTTCACCTTTAATTCTGACTTCGCAGACACTTGATTGTTATTTGTTTGTGAATGAAGGTACCACATGGACCCATCAGGAACCTTTGTGCAGTGTGACGCTCGGGCCATCGGCTCAGCGTCTGAGGGAGCACAGAGCTCTCTGCAAGAGGTCTACCACAAGGTACCGACCACCGCATGTTTCTATTTAACTTGACTTAGTAAATCGTTTCTTAAAGATTTAATGAAGGGAACATTTTTAGAATGCTTTCGACGTGTATGGATGACGATAGACGGATGACATTCGATTCTATTTTCCTTTATTGACCAGATTGATGATAATTTAAATGTTTTACAGGATTGTCTGTCTGCTATTCGGACTGGATGGCCAGTAACTTTCTCAAGTGAAATGTTGACAAAACTGAGGTTGTGATTGTTGCTGCGGACAGCATTGCTTTTGAGGTGGCTAGCAGTATTGGGTCACTTAGCTCCAATGTGAGTTCCAGCCTGAGAAATCTTGGTGTGACTTTTGATTAGGCTATGAACCTTGACAAGCGTGTCAAGTCCTTGACCCACACTTGTTTTTTCCACCTCAGAAACACAGAAACACGTGTCCCACGCTGAATTTGAAATGATTATACATGCCTTTGTTTCTTCGTGTTTGGATTATTGTAATTCTCTTTTTACCTGCCTCAACAAATCATCTGTAGATTGTTTACCATTGGTCCAGAATGCTGCTGCTAGGCTTTTGACAAGGTCTGGGACGTCGTGTCATATTACCCCCATTCTTGCCTCTTTGCACAGACTACCTGTTAAACTCGGGATTCAGTTCAAGCTCCTTGTAATCTCATACAGAGCCATCCATTACCAGCCACCAGCTTACATACTAGTGATCTGCTGCACCCTTATGTTGTCAGTCAGCAGATCTGTGAGGTCCTCAGATCAGGGGTTACTGGCTGTTCCCCAAACAAAGCTGAAAACTAAAACTGACAGAGCCTTTGAAACAGTGGCTCCTAGACTATGAACGCTTTGCCTTATGATCTAACACTGGCGGCCACTGTTGATATTTTTCAAAAAGCAGCTAAAGACATTTTATTCAGGCATTTGATTAGCCACATTGTTGACTCTATTGCTGTGTATTTTTATGTTCCTTTTCTGTTTGTCCCTCTCTCCCTGGGTAACTTGCAGTCCATGACATTAAAAGACGCCATCAAGTCGTCTCTCACCATTCTGAAGCAGGTGATGGAGGAGAAGCTCAACTCTACCAACATTGAGGTTTGTTCCTCATTTATCACCCAGTTTCTGAATGCTTGATTTTAGTACGCCAATGTGCTTGAATGTTTGATTTGTCCATGAAAATGTATAGTTGTAACCACATCAGTACAAATGCCCAGTGCAATGATTTTTTACCTTCTTTTTTTATTTATTTTTTTATTTGAAAGACAATTAGCAGTGTTAAGTGTGCACGGGACTGCCAGAGTTTGAATCCTCAGGTTTCATGCAGGCTTTCTTTGTGTCTCTTCTGTAGCTGGCAACGGTAGAGCCCGGGAAGACCTTCCACATGTATTCCAAAGAGGAGCTGGAGGATGTAATCAAGGATATCTAAAGCAGATAAGACTTGAAAGTCTTGGTTTGAGTTCTGGGCAGGACAGGAGAGGACATGGAAGTACACCTGGGCTAAATGTCACAACACAACCACAACTTGGCATCAGCACATTCTCCTTGCTGCATTCTGATTTTCTTTTGGATTGCATAAGAGGCTTCTCTTTGTAGTGTGCTAATTTACTTCTTGTCTCTCAGTATCTGTACAGTTCTGTACAGCAGTCTGTCCAGCACTTAAAACTGAGCGGCAAGAAAACCGTAGGGATGGGGGGGGGTTGTATTTTTTTTGTTACGAATCAGTACTACAATTAAACTGTTGTATTCAGAAAATGGTCTGACTCTTTGCATTTGTTTGTGTTCTAGTTGTTTTGAATATGATAGTTAAAAGCTTGGGGACTTAGACTAAGACTAAGTATTGTACTTTGTAAACACTTATACATCACAGTGGCAACATCACATTACAGAGTGATACTCATTGCATAAGAGAATTGGTTGTAACTGGGGTCTGAAAGTCTGTCCACTACCAGAAAATGAAAATGTGTGATTTTGTTTAAATCATTTATCAGATATCATCCCCCCATCTTTATCCCGTTCTTTCCTCTCACTATCTAATAAAGGCAACCCCCCCCATAAGAAAGTCAGTGGATAAAATAAAACTAATTTTACTCTTCTATTTATCTTTCACTATTTATTTCACTTTTTTTGGTCTTGGCACACATCTAATTACACACATTAAGCATTTATGTATTTCCCCATTTTTTATTTTATTCATTCATTTATTTATTTAACCAGGAAAACCCTCAGTGAGATTGAAGAACTCTTTTTCAAGAGTGTCCTGGCCAAGACATGCAGCAGTACAGTGACACAAGAACATTAAAAACATAAAACAACTAAACCAGCAAATATTTCCCAAAGTCATCCACAATCATATCCACATCAGGCAAAACATCTACAGCCAAATGTATCTGCCTCCAAATCATCTAAGCATCCTCTTAAAAGTGACCCATGTATAATAGGTCCTATTTTTAAACATTTTTGATTTATTAAAGATATATTTTTATTGATCCCAAAACTGGGAAATTACAGTGTTACAGCAGCAAAATATCAGATACACAGTACACATACAGAATATGATACAATATACTGTACATGAAATAATAAATAGGATAGATTACCAGAACAAATATTTAAAATTTATACAAGTACAACTACTTAAACTTAAACCAACTGATGATAAAAGAAAACTGGTTGGAGGTTGAAATTATGAAGCGATATTTTTCAGTTTACACCCCATTTTGATTCCTTAATATGATCGTAAAGGTGATCAGTTATATTTTAGTCTTCTCGTCAGTTTAATGGATCCATAATGAGGAACTGCTAGAATAATGTAAAAAATGTAAGATAGAAGGTAGAATACTAATCCTATTGTGAGGGAAAAGCCTATCCTCCAGACCTGTCGTTCAGCTTTTCTTCTGTTTTTTTGTTTTGTTTGTTTTTTGGAATTCAAATAAATAATAAAATAAAATAAATAAATGATTCCATAAAAAAGAAAGAAAGAAAAAAAAGGTCTTATCGCGGTCTTTCCACCAGGGGGCAGTTTAACACCAGAAAACACGCCAGGTCAGTTGAGGAAGATTCCTGCCGTCCAATGAGAGTGCAGGTTGTTCTGGCACTGGCCAATCTTCTGCCACGGTGGATGGGCCGTTATTGAAGATGCATTTGGTGATGAGGGGGGCATGTGAAGCCAAGTGTTGGGACAGAAAAGCTTCTCGCTGAATCCAAAGTTGTGCAGTCTTTTTGTAAACATGATCTCCGTATCTTGCATTTTGGCGCTCGGGTTGTTTTCGTCTGCGGTGGGCACGGACTTCTACGAGGGAGAAAACTTCTCAGATTTGAAGAGGCTGCAGAGGGAGTTTGGCAGTTACGAGGAGCGACATAGTTTAGTAAAGTCGGAGCTCTCGAAACGCAGCGCAGGACTGAATGAACAGACATGTACAGCTCTGCCTGGAGTAGAGTCAACCCTGCAAAACAACACCCATTCTGTAAGTGACTTATTCAACCCACCATTATAACATTAAACCTTGAATAAGTAAAGTAGTCTTTGTGTCCGCTGCAGTTAACTCACTGGCTACTTCAGTGTGTCTGTGGTCACTCAGCACATGGAGCAGCTCATAATGTCCAAACAACTTTACAAACACATTTAAATAGATCAACCTTAGCGATGATTTAAAACTTGCTTTTCCAATGCAACAATATGCATATGATAGTTATGATTTGGCAGCTCTCTGTAATTTGAATGAAGAGAGAAGTGAATCCTGCAGTGAAGCAATCTGTATGAATAAGAGGTGAAACAATTAATTGAAAGAAACAGAAAAGTAATCGGCATAATAATAATAATAATAATAATAATAATAATAATAATAATAATAATAATCGATTAATCATGAAGAAAAAATGCCAAAAAACTCCTTGTCTTACACTGTAGTAGGCTAAAATAAATGGGTTGTGTACAGTTTGTCAGACGCAAAAAGTCTTGACCAAAGATGTTTAATTGATTAAATAAATAAACTTTAGAATAACTATGAACTATGAAAATAATAATTAGCATAGTTGCAGCCCTGATCACATTCTCTTGATGTACACTTTTAAGGGGTTTAAAGTAATGATTATTTATTATAGTAACAAAGATTATTTTCTCAATTAATTGTTTGGTCTTTAAAATGCAAAACGTTTTCCAGAGCCTAAGATGACATCTTCAAGTTGCTTGTTTTATCCAACTGCCAGTTCAAAACAAAACAATATTCAATTTAGACTGCAACTGACGATTATTTAAATTATCAATGAATCTGTCCAATAATGGTCAAACAATGGCAGATGGCAAATAATAGCAGATTAATGTATTAAATAAAATTACAAATCTGTTACACTCTTTTTTTTAATTGATCTGAACTAATGTAAGTCGTCAGTCTGGGTCAGATCATTATCCCTACTGATGAAGTGTGAATGGAGGATGTTAGTTGTGCTCTTCCAGTCTGGTAACAGGAGGATCTTGGTGTGTTGATGTGACAGCATTTGACAATATCAGCATCTTTTCTTTTTGCCTTCTCTTTCTTCTTCTAGTCTTAAACTCTTTCTCATCTTAACCCTGATCCCACATTATAATGGACCAAGGGACACCTTCTGTTATTTTAGTACTGAACATGTTGTAATAGGACGCACAAGAACAACCCAGATGTCCTGAGGAATGTTCAAGAATAACAGCTTGGTCCAAAGCTTTTGCGTGTGATTGATGGACGAAGGGGTCGTTACATCATTTCTATGGCTCAGACACCTGGGCTAGCTTTTGAGCATAAAAACGATTTGGTGTGCTCATAGACAGCAGACCCGTCTCCTTAGGGCCTTTCTCACTCACAAACATAATTTATGTTCTCAAAGCTGCAGGGCTAGATCAAATAAGTGTGAGCATTTAGATCAGTAGTATAATAGTTGTATCCTTATTTTTGAATTTGCTATGTATACTGCCAGATTAGGCAAGTCAAACCTACTCCTACGCTTGTTTGTATGCTATATTAGGCCCTAATAGAATACACAGGATGTGTTTTGTCAGCTAGTCCAATCTTTGCCTCATTTTCTAGGTTAATTTAGATGACTCTGTCTGGTTTACAAACTAGTTTGCTGTTTCTTTTCTATGTTTTCTTCACCCCATCCTCTATCCCCTCTGGCCAAAAGAACGCAGAGAAAAAACATGTTCTGTTTTCATGGTGAAGGGTAACTGGGTCGCAGCCAGCTGTTGAAGCACCAAGAACAGCAGCAGAGTGGATGTTCCACATGGAGTGAGAAAGAGAGAGAGAGAGAGAAAGAGAGAAAGTGTTATGGAAAGTATGGGTTTGTTGATATACAGGGAGATGTCCAATGAGTTCAACAAACTGGTGAAAATAGAGAGGCACTTTTATACTCTGACTTGTACTTTACATTTCTTTGGTCAGAGTAGGTGGAGAAATGATCAAGTATGTATATAAACTGTTTGCATTTAATTACATCCACACACCAGTGCTAATTAGCACAGAAAACCATTTTTGTTAAGTCAAATGTTTCAGTCATCCATCCAGCAAAAATGCCACAACTTTGCTGGTTCAAGCTTCTCAAACAGGAGGAAAGACTATGCTAATATCCTGATGTTTAGCAGGTATGATATTTTTTGGTTTACCGTGGTAGAATGCTAGCATTTGCTAATTAGCAACTAACACAGAACAGAATGCCAAACTAAATAATTTAATCAAATAACTTTCAATGGACTAATCACTTAAGCAACTAATCATTCCAGTACTAGATTGAAACTGTGATGGGCCTATTCTCCCCTTTTCTTTCTAACATTTTATAGACTGAACAGTTAATCAACAAATCAACACATAATCAGCATGGTTAGTCCTGGTTTTCTTAATAATAATAATCAAATAGACATTAATATGGCCCAGCTTACGTCTCTGCCTGCAAAACTTAGTCCAGCATCAGAGTACTGGTTGTACACAGCTTGATCTGTTAGATCAGAGCCAAGAGTGTTTGACCTTCTCTTCTGAAGTTTTATGTGTGTAAACATAGCTGAAGCAGAAAGGTTAGAAACCAGAGCAGAGGGAATAAGGAGCTCATTGTGTTGCTGTATGACCTCTCAGAGAGGACTTGGCTGTGTCTGAGTCTGCATGGACATATGTGTGTGTCTGTTCGTGTACAGCATTATGGTGAGCATCCAATCTATTTACAAAAAACTGCCCATGATCCAACCCAACCAAATAACTACAGACCTATCTCGAAAATACCATTCATCTCCAAAATTACTCTAAAAAATCATTGCACTGCAGCTCCTTAAGGTAATTGAAGGACACAATATTTTTGATAAATTTCAATCCAGCTTTCGTCACAAACATAGCACAGAAACAACACTAAGAGTGACTAATTACATCCTCATGCGGAGTGACAATGGCGAAGATTCTATCCTGGTCTTGCTCGACCTAACTGCTGCATTTGATACCATTGTTCACACCATCCTAGTTGAATGGCTCATAAGTGGGTTGGTATCTCGGGCTCTACTCTTAATTGGTTCTCCTCTTATTTGTCAATCAACAGGCAGTTTGAGGTTGTCATAGACAACTTTGTGTCCTCATTTGCCCCTTTACTCTGTGGAGTTCTGCAGGGTTCAATCCTTGGTCCCATCTCTTTCTACCTATGTTACCTCGGGCAACCTGGTTAGTCAGTTCAACTGCATCTCTCACCACTGCTGTTCCCGCTGTTCCTTTCTGCCTGTTCGCATTGTTTGTATTCTAATTACGTCCAGATTTAATGGGTTTCCTCTGTTGTTGCGTAGGGTTTATACAATATGGTATAGCCCAGCAGATTGTTGATATACATTTTTGAGGTTCAGGTTAAAAACCTGATTACGATATATCAGCCAGTCGTCATTTTCAAAAAATACATTCCCATCAGCCTTAGCTGTACTTCAGTTTGCTAATTAGCAAATGTTAGCCTGCGAGCACTACAGTGGTGAACATGGTAAACATGTGGTATATACCTATAACATATGGTCTATACCTGCTAAAATTTCAGTATGTTGACATTGTGAATATGTTAGCATTACTGACGTTAGGTAAATCAGTGCTTTGTGCTAAATCCTAAATACAGCCCCCTAGAGCTGCTAGCATGGCTATAATTTATTTATTTTATAACAGCTTAGGTAAACCCTTGTGTGTGTGTGTGTGTGTGTGTGTGTGTGTTCATGTTTGTATTCAAATTTGTGCAAACTTTTTACTGTACTTTTTTCTTTCTTTCCTTTTGTTTGTGAATACTGTTGTTTCTTGTGCCAACATTTTGACAATTTGAATGTGTTTGACAATTGAATGTACATTTGAAAAACTGTTAAAAACAAAACAAAAACTATGCGTTGGGCATAAACGTCTCCGTGCATTCTCGTAGCACGTGCGCCATCTACAGAGGCCCGAGCCACGGTATCGCACGTGAGTATAACCAAGTGTGACCATTACACTGACAGTCAACCCATATCCACAAACCACAATAACGCTTTACTTTTTAAGAATTTTTTTATTTTACAATTATGCCTACTACTACATAGACGGAAAGGGAGAAGAGCAGGAAATATGGGGGAAGCGAGACAGATTTGAAGCCAAAACACTGTGGTTTAATGGTATGTCCACAGCGCTGTGGAGATAGGTCTGGCAATGCAAGACTAAATGGTATGAGACTGTTGGGAGGACAGGACACGTCATGCTTTCCATTTACATTTTTTAACTGATCAACAAATTGACTGGATGACAAGCAATCAACTGATTAAGACATGAAAGAATAGTTGGATGTGATGAAATGATTAATGTAGAGGAGAGATGGAAAGCTGTGTTCACACACTTGGATTGCCAGGGCCGGCCAGTTTCCACTGGACCTATTTACAAGGAGTTTCCAGCAGCCACACCTGGCCGTCTCCTGTGGCTTTATAGAGCTGTATGCAGCTTCCGGGACTGGGTTCACCTTGTAAACATCTCCGTCCTGCCAGTAAGAGAGAGAGGAGGGGAGAAACATTCGGTGGTTAAATACCTTGCTGAAATGACCACTTGACAACACTTGAATGTTACTATGGATGAATAGACTGGAATGTTGTTTGCAGACACTTGTTGTGAAATAAAAGTTTAGGTCTAAACTCTTTCTACTCATTACCTCTAATAGTATGTTATACTGGTATTTTGTTTTAAAATTTTATGTTGAACTTTAAATCTTCCATAGCCTTAAAAATGAATTAATAAATGAGTTTATTCTCAGAATAGAATACTTTCAATCCACATTTTGCGTGTGTGTGTGTATGTGTTCGTTCTTGCTGTGCTCGGGACATTGGTAATTGTTTTGTTCTCTGGCCTCGGCTTTGTCATTTAGGCGGGAATGTAGGTCACACACGCAGAGTGCATCCAAATGGCCGAATTACTGTGGACAGTTAAAACAATTCATTCTATCCTCATTCACCAAGTGCTGGAAACACACACACACAAACTCTTGTATTTTGTATATTTCAGACTAAACTCTGGACTTGGGTGTGTGTTTGTGTTCTTCAGTTGATATCCTGACACAGTATTAGGCAATTATGATAATCACATGAGACTCAAAACTATTTCAAACAATCCTAGTGAACTAACATTTTGCAAGAGTGACTCTGATTGTTTTCTAAAAACTTTCACTTTTCTTTATATCCCCCATTCTAGTTCACCTTCAAAGTAAGGACCATGGGTTCACTGTCACTGGCCTGGGTGGGAGATGGATCCGGGGTGAGTTTGTTTACATAAGTGAAAATGTATGACTAAATTAAAAAAAAAAGACAAAGATGTGAGAGATGGTTGTGTAATTTCTCCTCTCTTTTTCCAGGTGCTGCTGGTATTGACAACATTTCAGGTGCCATCGTTCATGATGCGTTTTGGCCAGTCTAACCTCTACAGGAGGTGAGAAATGGCATAGTGGCACATTAAGTGGAGTAGTAAATTATTTGCCATAGCTGTGGTCTAACTGCAACTTTGTCACTGTGTCAGTGAAGACTATGGCAAGACGTTTAAAGATGTGACTCACCTGATCAACCATACCTTCATCCAGAGTGAGTTTGGCATCGCCATCAGTCCCGACCACTCTGGCAAGGTGAGCCGTTGTGTGTTGTTCTACAGACCCCTGCTGATACCTTACCTGTGTGTTTTGTTGTGGTTGGTCTATATAAAAGCTGTTGCCTCATAATAATACAGAACATTGTAAAGCTCCACTCTACTGTTGTAGAATATGAAGGATCTTCCCTTATAGCTCACCTCTGTGTTTGGTTTCAGGTGATGCTCACTGCTGATGTATCAGAAATCAGGAGGTTTAAACTGTTTCGCTCGCAGGACTTCGGCATGACCTTTGTTCCAACCGACCTGCCGTTTGAGCCCCTCATTCAGATGCTGTACAACCCTGGAGACTGCAAAGTACTGCTGACGCTCAGTATCACGGTAGCAGCTTTCATTCTTTAGACCAAACCTAACCTCAGATCGTAGAGTTTTTGTCAGCAGTTTTGAGTTTGAGTAAAGCAAACTAATCTTGACCTAACTCTCTTAATTGGATGCTGGACTTCTATATCAAACTACTAAATGTTTGATTTGGCATAACTGAATACTCAAAAGTCTATGAACACTTTTTTTACTGACTGAGCCTTTTCCCTCCAGATGGACCTGTGGCTGACTGAGGACTTTGGTGCCACCTGGAGGAAGATCCATGACAATGTTTGTTTGGTCAGATGGTAAGAATTGTCATATACATCAGTTTTGTAATAAATTATAAATTCACACAAGACATGTGGGTTGTTGTTCGTACTAAATATGTAACGGATGGCATAATAAAGAACCAAGTCAAACATTAGGGTCTGTAAGAAAATGATTGGGGTGGGGTGGACCATATGTTTTAAAATTAGCAATGTTGTAAATATTTGGTTAGGTCTTTCCCCTTGACAACCCTGATGATATCATAGGATTAACTCTTGTATACATACTGATGCACACACAGTAGTAAATCAGTAAACAGTAAATCTAGCTAGAAAAGGATGAAATGAAATATAAATATCTGGGGCATGGATAAATTAAAGATCCACACCTGTTCTTCCAAAATAAAATCTCTCTCAATTCTCTCCCTTTAGCTAAAGAACAATGACATACTCCTCTCCTTCTCTTACCCCACCTCCCACTGTAACAATTTTCATACAGTCCCTTAATAGATGTTACTGCTGCATATATATATATATATATATTTAACTTATCCTCTTCTAGCAGAGTATGAAGCTTCAGTAACCATTTATATGTCAGTCATGTGTGTGATTGGTTTAGAGTTAAAAAGGAATTGTCAAAGCGGGACATAAAACACTGACACGGTGTGAAACAGCTTTGTCCATATTTGTTTCCACACAGCCTCCATGTGCATCTTTGTTTTTGCTATAACAGGAGTTTGTTTGTGTGCGTGTGTTCTTTGTTCATTTTTGTTATTCCAGCTGTTTTTCTCACCACAGTTTGGATCACTTTCCTGACTGGTTTCATTTGGGCACCAGAGTTCACATGGGGTTGTGGTGTCAGCCTGCGGTTGTTATCGCTGCATTGTGGGAATATTGTGATAGCTCTGCATGACCACAGCTGTTATTTAGGCCCAAACCTAAATTGACTGTAGAGAGAGAGAGAGAGAGAGAGAGCGCGCTGAGGCTGCTGTCAGAGTAAATCATGAGTCAGCAACAGCATTCTTATTCAGGCCACAGTCCTTGAACGGGCAGAATCTTTGCAGTGTGAAAACCTTCGCCCCCTTTGGCAAAGCCAGAGAGTGCTTGGAACGCGTTGATGTGTGCCTTGTTCGCACAGCACATACTGTAGAAGAAACCACAGCCATAATCTGTGATGTCTACAAATTCCAAAAATGGATTTACATTTGAACTCAGACAACTTTATGTGCCTTATGTTAAAAAAAATGTGAGCACAATTAGATCTTTCCTTTCTCCAGATTCCTGTTTCTCTTTCTCACATACAGGGGTCCAAAAGACAGTATCTACTTTACAACAAACTACAATGGCTCATGCAGTAAGTGAAGACAGTATAGTTACCCATATATTTAAAATTTTGCAATACATTTAGTAACTCCACTTTCTTTCTGTTAGATGATAAAGGAATGTTGGAGTTAAGGAAGACAGCAGACTATGGTCGAAGTTTCCAGACCATCGCAACAAGAGTTTACTCCTTTGTACTGGGAGGGCGCTTTGTTTTTGCCTCCATCATGACTGGCACGGTGTGTGTGTGTGTGTGTGTGCGTGTGCGTGCATACTAATTCTTTATAGACATAAATTGTAAGATGACATATGAAGACATCCAGTAACATTTTTGTACAAATGGTACCTCCCTCATTTTACAATGTGCATTTTACGAGCCTCAAAGGGTCAGGTCACCCAAATTACAAAGTAATTTGCATTGTTAATGCAGGGTGTTGATGCATCCAATAGGCATTATAATCAGCCAGACCACATCGGGAGGTGGTTTTTATATGCTTAGGATTTGTGCATATTAAATTACTGCAACCACCCCATTACCATGCAGGTGAAATTAATTTTGTATGTTCTTTTGTGATTTGGGTGTACTTTCCCTTGCCCTAACATTCCATATTTCTGTCTAAGTAAGTATAAAGCTGCAACAGAGCAGCTATTACAACATTTTTGTGTGTGCTTGTTAGGGTACAGAGCGTGTGATCCACGTGTCAGTGGACGGAGGTGAGGTGTGGAACATGGCTCAGCTTCCTCCAGTCAACCACGAGCAGTTCTACTCCATACTGGCAGCCAATCAGGACATGATATTCATGCACGTGGACAACCCTGGAGGTCAGAACCAGTGACAATGCTCATAGTGATGATTGATGTGGATGATGATGTTGGTAATAACAGACGATGCTAATGATTAAGGATTAGGTGTCCTTCAAAACGATCCTGAAGCTGCAGAAAGGTTTCTATTGGGACTCTGAGACCGTTCACCAAAAGAAAGCAATTTAATTTATTTATGTGTGTGTATATTATGTTAACCAGACTCCGGTGCTGGAACCATCTATGTGTCAGATGACAGAGGAGCCGTGTTCTCAAAGTCTCTGGAGCGCCATCTTTACACGACCACAGGAAGCGACACTGACTTCACTGCCATTACTTCACTCAGAGGTGTCTACATGACCAGCGTACTCACACAGGGTGGGTCAGCACACTGCGTAATATGCACTTACACATTTAAAAATGAATATTCTGGTTATTGTTAGTCAACAATTTTAAATATGATTTTATTATCTTTTCATTTAATTACAGGAAAAGGGTTGCATATACACTGCAGTTCATTCTAAAGTCAGTCTAAATGTGATTTTAAAATGGTCGTATATTCTGTATGTGGGGCAACAGTTGGAAGGTTTTGTAAACTGTAAAGGGGAGTGTAACAATATATCTATATGGATCCTGATAGTTATGAAATGAATGTTATTGACTGCAGATGGTGCAGTGGAGACAGTGATCACCTTTGACCAAGGAGCAAAATGGCAGACGCTGCACAGACCACAGAACAGCCACTGTGACACTGAGACCTCTACCAACAGGCCTAACAGAGTGAGACACACATACACACATCGATTTATATTCAGTATATTTATATATATATATATATATATATATATATATACACACACACACACACACATTGTTATTGTGATTTGCATTCTTTTTTCAATATGTCTGGCGTGTTTTATTTATGTGATGAGCTGTTTTGGTTTTTGTAATTTTATAAAATCTCTTCTGTTTTTTGTTGAATTAACATTTACATTAGACCGTATGAGTGTCTGCAGTGAGTATGCTGACTTGGTACCAACATTACCCTAATTATCGTGTCTTTACAGTGCAGACTTCACATTCACGCCTCCTACAGCACCACCATGAAGATGAACGTCCCCATGCTGCCTCTTTCACAGCCCAGTGCTGTGGGCCTCATTCTGGCTCATGGTAAAAAACACAAAGATGTCTTTACCCTGAATTAATTTACTGCATGGTTAAATGTCTCATAACACCGTTGTCCTTTATTTCTTCAGGTAGCGTCGGAGACGCAGAGTCAGCTCTGTCCCCTGATGTGTACGTGTCTGATGACGGGGGCTACTCGTGGCTGTTGGCTCTCAGGGGCCCCCATCATTATACTATACTGGACTCTGGTGGGCTGCTGGTGGCTGTGGAGCACACCAACTCACCTGTCAACCAGATCAAGTGAATACAACTGAGTATACCAGACGATTTGTTTATTATAGTATTGTTTTTTATTTTTTATCATTTGTCAGATTTACAGTTAAGTTTTTGCTTTATTGGCTATTTTCCCCCCTATTCTTTGCCCCCCACACACACACACACACACACACACACACACACACACACACACACACCCTCAGGTTTTCAACAGATGAGGGGCAGTGCTGGCATACATATAACTTCACCAGCGACCCCCTTCACTTAAGCGGTATGGACAGTGAGCCCGGCTCTCGCTCCATGAACGTCAGCTTCTGGGGCTACAGGAACGACTTCAGTAAATGGGTTGTGATCACCATAGACTTCAGGAAGCTCCTCACCAGAGACTGTGAGTGTGTGAGAGAATGTGGGTGTAATGGGAAGTGTTTCACCTTTTGACTTACTAAGTGTGTGTATATATATATGTATGTGCAGGTACTGAAGGGGACTATGTACAGTGGCTGTCTCACTCTGCAGACCCCAGTGGAACTAATGATGGCTGTGTGCTGGGCTATAAAGAGACCTTCTTACGTCTGAGGAAAGACTCTGTCTGCTGGAACGGGAGGGACTTTGTTGTCACCAAGAAGCTGTCCCCCTGTCCATGTACAGTTGACGATTATCACTGGTATATTTTCCTCCTGCATATAGTCTAACCATAAGACTAAATAGTACAGATTTACACAGTTTGTCGCCGTACATTTGTAAGAATGCCATTTGAGCTTCTGCTTTGTCTCACAGTGACTTTGGATATTACCGGCCAGAGAACAGCTCAGAGTGTGTGGAGCAGAAGGAGATGAAGGGTCATCCTCTGGAGTTCTGTTTAAATGGGACCACCGAACAGCTACAGACCAGCGGGTGAGGACGGCTGTTTTTATCTATGCTCTCTCTTTCTTCCCAAGAAACTCAAACTTATACAAAATAAAGAAAATGTATACATAATTAAGATAATGTATGTTTTAAGTCTTACCACTGTGTGGTAAAAGGTTACAAGCACTGTAAGAAATGGTGACCTCACCACCTCACTACCAGAAGCCTATTACAGATTATTATTTTAAAGCAACAACGCTTGATAGTTTTGCAATTCGGCACCCCTACAGTTTCAGAATGAAATTTATTATCGCTTTAAGGCTTAGTGTCAAATGTTATCTAGGACTCCTGTTCAAAGCCATTGTTCTGTGAGGATGTACTTCAAGAATAGCTAAACAAATGCAAGACACATAGTAGTACGTTTCCATTTCTGCCTCCACATCTCCCTCCATTAGTGGCATGAATCTTACTTTTAGTTTACCAGCTGTCTTGTCCTGTCCTGTGTCCTTTTCACTGAGTTTTGTCTTGCCTTACATGTTTCTCTGTCTCTCCTTACATTTAAGCTACCGGAAAATTCCAGGAGACCAGTGTGAGGGAGGTTTTCAGCCAGACAGGAAGGAGACAGACCTGAGGCGGATGTGCACCAGCAACGCCCTTTATCCAAATTCTCTGGTCAGTTCTGCTCATTCTGAGAATGAGACTAGGTGGGCTAGCTACACAGTGGAACATTATTTACCTGTGAAACTGCATATTGGGACGCCCTGAAAATCAATAGGGTAACCTCTGGTCTTTGGCATGGTCAACACTGAAGGTGTGAGTGGGTTATCTAGTAGAGGTGTGACATGAGCCAAATTTCCAAACAAATATAGTGCAAATTTGAACTGAAAAATCTGCAAAAGAAAATGCATATTAATGTTTCTATCCATGATGGTAATGCAAATATTAGGAGTTGGGTGCATAAACATTTGCTGGTGCTTATTCTTCAGCCGGATGCCATTTAACCTTTGCTCTCATATATATCTCAAATTTTGCCAAATTCATGTGAGCACATTTAAAGCTGAGAGACATGAAATCTGGTAAATCTTTTAGTCATATGAATGGTGCAGGTTGTTTTTGGCATGTAAGTTCTTCACATTTTTAGCCCTTTCTGTTTCTGTAACTCTATCAGACTGAAAACAGTTCACCGAACACGGCTGTCATAGTGATGGTTGTCATAGCGATCCTTCTGACGAGCGCTGTTGCAGGCGTTTGGCTGGTAAAGAAATATGTCTGCGGAGGACGGTCAGTTAACTATGTTTTATATTTCCACACACACTTAATACGCAGAATATAAACACTGGAAATTCTGTATTTCATCCCTGTTGTTTCTAATATGCATTCATGTCCTCATCAGGTTCCTTGTGCACCGATACTCTGTTATGAGGGAACACGTAGAGGCTGTTAAAATAGAAGGAGTCGATGATCTTGACACTCACTACATGGAGACAGGAAAAGCACAGTACAACGAAGACTCGGATCAGGTATCCGATACTGCGGAAAAGGCCCTATTTTTAGTTCAACTTTGTGATCATCTATTAACGGATTTGTATTGTTTGTGTCTCTCCACAGGACCTCTTAGAATAAGGTGGACATTTCTCCTCATCAAAGGCTCATCAAGCCTAAATTTAACGGTCTTTCACGATGCCTGGGCACTCCTGTTGCTCCCACATGCCGATTAACATCTGCTTCTCTCTTCTTGCTATCCCCTGGTGGCTGGAGGACTCAGCAGCAACTTACATTGCTTCATGTACCAGTTGAGTCTACCACAAAAAGGCGAACCGGCGGTTTTGGGAGGTGGACAAACCCAGCGCAGAACAGAAGAAAGTCTCTGGGGTTCCTGGAGAGCTTTTGTTGTTTCTGTCACAAAGAGTTCTGTAAAGACCACTGAGTCTCAATACGTACTCTGTTGTGCTCTGTATGTTTCCTTTCAAGCTGACCTTAGAAAAGATGGCCTTTCATATCGTGATGCACTGCAAAAGCACAATACAGAGGCTATATAGTGGCTTACAGGACATTTTATGTAAGAGTTAGGGAACAGTCAAACAACAGAACACAGAAAATAATAATCAGTATTTTAGCTCAGAGATTATGTCTGCTGTCAGTTAAGTAGTTTTTGTATTCAGTAAATTTAAAACCGTAGGATACAGTCCTGGCGGCCATTTTATCAATAATTTTGTCAGCTTCACCAGTCACTAAAATTAGGCTAGACTACTCACTATGAGTTACTTGTTAGTCACAAGTTCTTTAGAAATGAGCACTTTTAATTGCAATAGCAGCTACTGAGAGCAGTAGTGCCTCCTCTAATGTTACCGGTCACTATTTGTGACTAGTGGTGTTTTTGTTTTTACCATACACAGTATACAATATGGATGTTACTGGTATAATGGACCAGAATAGTAATGCAAGAAATGAACCTTAGATATGAACCTTTTGATGGATTTTTTTTAATATACTGTAACAGCAATAACTTTTTAATAGTCTGTTGTTTTTTTTCATGCCACTTTCACTTTTAAAAGTAGATAATATAGAAAATATTTTAACAGTCAAACACTATTATTCATACATATGTCTACATTTTTGTTTTCATCATTGTAATTATTATTAAATAGTTTATATTTATAGACGAGTCAAACTAAATTGAAACTGAAACCAGAACATAAAAGTAAGTACAAATGCTTTGTAGATAGTAAACGCCAAATTAGTGACTACTCGTGCTTATTTTAGAAGAACTTGTAACTATTATCAGCCACCAGATCAATAATGTCGACTAACAAGAACAATAAAAGAAGTCACTGAGAAATAAATGCTAGTCTTTCATTTTTAGTGCCTATTGAAACTTTTAAAAATAAATATTAAAAGGGCCTGCCATTGTTGTAAGATATAAAACTATTTTTTATACAGTCAAGCAATACCGTCTACTCCCTTGTATGTGTGGTAAAAATGAAAGACTTGAATTATTGCCAAAGCACTTTTACTGTTTAGTTTTCTAATTGTAGAGGTGAGGTTCTATAGGTGAAACCTAACCTTAGCCCAGCATTATATGAAGTATAATGCTAACCCAAACCCTTTACTTGAACTTTCTGATTTTTTTCCTTAACAGGGTGCACCAATATGTTGCTGTTGTTGTTTTTAAATTTTTTATTTTTTATTTGGCTGATATTTTCCCTATATCAGCCAATAGCAATATGCATTTGTCTAATGAGCTTAATGCAGGTGCAGGCATAATCATCAAGTAATCAAATGTCTTTAGAGACCATGCTTGTTTCTGTTACTAATATGACAGCAGAAAAACAGTCACAACATTTTGTTTGTAAAGCTTAATATTAGCAGTACAAACAATTTCAGAATTATACTGACACTGTTCTTTTCTTCTAAAGCTATTAGTCTTCTGATGTTTTGGTGCATCCCAATTTAATAATCTCACAGATGTTCAAAAATATCCACAATAGCAGATCTAATTTATCAGATTAATGTCTGGTGGCCAAAACAACAATACACTTAATTAAGTTAATTGAGTTACATCTTTTTCCCAGTAGACACTTTACTCTGTTATATGAATTGTTAAGATGAGATGTTGGCTGGCTACCATTTCTATTATCTGCAATGTACAGTAAGAGCTGTAACTTTTGACACATGCGGGCTTAAGGCCAATGCTTGTGTTTTCCAACAGAGTCAATAATATCCCAGCGAATAAGCTATTGTAATAAGCTGGCCTAAAATAGAGGCATATTCTCAAGGACTGTTGGGTGGACTTTGTCAGATATAAAAGCAAATTCATATGATTGATGCATCTTTATATACACAACTGTCATTAAGAACAAACCCAGCTATTTACTGGATCCATTGATTTATGTTTGCACTGCATCTACAGATCTGTGAAAAAGTTGCATGTGTGCCACCTTTTACATCTCATTTTTGTAAAGGATAATAATTGTGAAGGATCTGAGTTTTGATCTTCATTCCATCTTGTTTTCTTTGTTCATCTTTGTTTTTGCTAGAATATCAGAGATGAGTATCTTTGAATTAAACTATTCTGTAGCACAAATGTTTTTTTTGTTTTGTTTTTTTAACCTTTATTTATCCAGGTAAGTCGATTGAGAACAATTTCTCATTTGCAACGACGACCTGTCACATTCACACAGTTACACATTCATGCCTGGAAGCTGTCCAGTACAACCACAGTCTGATCTGCTGGCCACTGAGCAGCTCCACTGGAGCAGTTGGGGTTAAGGGCCTTGCCCTTGTTATAACAATGTTTGCATTTACTGAATGAAATAACACAACTCTCTTTCATCCGTTCAGTTGTGTTTTGGTTTTGTTAGTCAGTTGCTTACTGAAGACACTGATTGTGGTACCACTTAAAATAAGGCACCCTTTATAAAAGGTAACTACTAGCCAAGTTGTAACTACTAGCTTTATTGATCGTTCATAAGCATAACTAGGGCTGGGCGATATGGAGAAAATCCGATATCACGATATTCTTGACCAAATACCTCTGTCGATATTGTGACGATATTGTAGGGTTGAAAATTAGTGCTTTCATAAACTATTTTACTAATGAGATTTTAGATAATCCTCAGTAATGTGAATATAATGCCTAAGTGGGTAAAGGCAAATCAAAGAACTTTGAGAACAGTCTGATAATTTCATAAAATGACATCACTTTACTGTAATGCAGCCTGTAAAACCAGGAAAATACAACACTTAAGCCATATTACCATATCCAATATTACGATTTACGATATCCAAAATCTAAGACTATCAGTCCCATATAGCAATATAATATTGATGTATTGCCCAGCCCTAATCATAACCATTTACTAATGTTCTATAGATCTTGACTCATTGGACCATATGACCACCAACATCTATTGAACAACTTATTTAGCATTTATGAATAGATTACCAATATTTATAACTCCATTATTACTAAGTATAAATGGTAAACATTAGCAAGGGATTTTTCACAATCTGACAACCAAAAGGTTTGGCTTATATTTAATGGTGTATAACTAACCTTTTAAGCATTAGTAAGTGATTAGGCTAATTAACCAATAATAAAGTCATTAGTTAGCTACTATTTGAAAAAGTGGCACTGACATTCAGAACCGTCATGTTTAAATTCTAACAGAACATCATATTTGATGAAGAATGTAACATAAAACGTTTTTCAGCTAAATAAATAACCTTAGCCAGAGCTACATCTTAAATGTGAGTAAAAAAGTAGCCCAACATATTTATGATGGAGTCAGTCAGTTACAAAATGTCATGAAGTGCCACTAAGTGGATATAATATTTCTAGAACTAAGCTACTTATCTATAACTGTTCCCACTGCCATAGTCTATCAGTACCAGTGGGCAACTGGTACTGATAAACTATACAGTCTATACTTCCCACCTCTGTTAATGCTCTAGAAAATGTTTGATAACTTGTTCTCAGTATTGTATCACTGGAAGAAGACCATGATGCCACCGTAGGGTATGCTATTCACATAGTCTATGGCTTCCATCAAACAGTAGGAGGCGGCACACTCTTGGTCTATGTAGCTGTGCAGCCGGAAGTTGTGTAGCCATATTCATCGTTTTGAATCTGTAGTTCAGCTATGCTAATTGTCAGCGGTTAGTTAGTGAGCTAGAGTTCAAAGCCCCAAGATTTATTAGCTATATGTATGTTTCAAAGATGTCGACTAGATGTTTTTAAGGCAGCAGTGCGTGTGGAACAATGTAGCAGCTGTGAAGTAATGCCAACTCATCACGGTAAGATCAGTTTCAACGAACGTATTGTTCAGGATATAGCTAGCTAGCTAGCTAGCTAACCAACCAGCTAAGTTAGCTAACGTTAGCCCTGTCGTTACGTTAGCTGTCTATTACACGTTTGCTAACGACAACAGGCTTGTCACCTGCCAACGTTACCCAGAGGTTTCAGTTCACATGCCAGTAGCTAATAATGGTTGCAGTTGTGCTTTGTACCAACATTTCATCCGTCTATGCAACGTTACGCTACTTCGGTTTGCTGGAATTTTGACCTTGTTATTTGAAGACATTAACGCCAACTGTCACAATAGAACAAGTGATGGTGTCCATGTGGTGTAACGAATCCACCCAGGCAGATGTTTGATAAGCCAGCTCATTTTGGTGCAGTCTGTTAAACGTTACAGTCATTTGACAAAGTAAAGCCAATTTGGCCTCGTGGGCGTTGGTATAATACGCGTATTAACGTTTAAAGTCAATACACCAGCGTTAATGTTATGATCGTGAATTTGATGGCTGGTATATCTTACATGTTATAATTCTGTATTTCAGACTTTGCTCGTTTACTATGAGCTCCCTATCAGCCCAGCCTCTGGCATCAAGCTCAGCATGCAGGACACTACCTGGAGAGGGAAATCAGGTACAATTAAGCAAAAACTATGACAGCTGTTTTCCTGTACAATTATCCAACATCACATATGTAGTTCATATTTAATGCGCCCCCCCCAGGTACAACCAAAAGCCCCTCTTCTGCAGATTCTGCGTGTTGCCGGAGCTCAAGAAGAAGTCTTCACACTCAAAGAGGTGAGCTGTCAGGTGAAATGTCAAGTATGTTTGTTAGTATGCAGCCTGTTTTACTAGCTCATAACAAAGTGTTACCTGAGAGTGGTTATTTCAGGATTCAGTAGTAGGTAAAATTATACCCTGTAGGTGCCTTGTGATACCTGATATCAAGTATTTTTTGTGTAGGTGATGCACTACTTGGGTCAGTACATCATGGGGAAGCAACTGTATGACAAACAGAGGCAGCACATAGTCCACTGCCAGGATGACCCTTTGGGAGAGCTGCTGGAGGTTGAGAGCTTCTCTGTCAAAAACCCGAGGTATTCAACTGCACCAAAAGTGGAGCTTGGTCACCCCTCAGTAATGCTTGACTAGATACATCTACATGTATGCATCTAAAATAAGGAAGTCCATTCTAAACTCTCATATTTTCATTTTGCAGCCCGGTGTATGAAATGCTCAAGAAATACTTAGTTGTGCTTGGTTGTTCTGGTAAGTCTCACATTCGTTTCATGCTTTATGCATTTATTATGTGAAATAATGTTTGTCAGGGGGCATCATCAATAACAAGCAATGTATGAATACATTTTGTGTAGTTTAGTACATTGTACATTTGTGATGACTTGAAATTCAATTGTCTTTTTCCTCCTCCCTTTGTGATTGATGAATTCAATACTTCATTTGCATCTTTAACTTATGTTTTGAAGTGAGGATCCCTGGGTATATGGTGATATTCTATACATATATTCTAATTCAGCTTTCCTTTTGCATACATTTTGAGTGCTTGTGATAGTTTGTGCATCTCTTGGGGATGCGGGGACCAGAACAATACCATTTCCCAGCTGGTCCTGCAAAGCTACAGAAGGAGGCCTTAGTGAGAGAGTGTATTATGCTATAATTAAAGGGTGGGGGTGTCCTGTTTCTGTTACTGTGTCTCATCTGAAATGCAGACGCTGCAGAGAATCTTTCTGTGGGCCGTGAATGTGTAGAGGGCGGAGTGGAGGATCGCGGTCAGGTAAAACCGAAGCATGGTGCTAAGGAGAAACAGAGACCCCCAACCTTTCTCCCCTCACTACACACACTAGTGAATACAAAGGGACAGGACTGGCAGACTAAGTGAAAAGCTGCTTATAAATAATATATTTTTGCCATAAGATATAACATGCAGTGATCACAGTGATGGATTGAGACCAGTAAGCCTTAGTGTAGCACCAAATCACTAATTCCTCATTTCCACTGCATAGTACAAGTCAGCTTAACTCACTTTTGGTGTCAAGGCCCTTTTCTATATTTTGTTTTCCACTGCGGATAGTACCCCCACAGTGTAGGCGGGATTCTTAGCTGATTGCTGTAGTGATAGTCGGATCAAGCCATGAAATGCAGTGGAAATGCGGTGTTAGACTGTAAAGTAAGCTGCTGTCTGCTTGTGTGTAATGAGGAGGGGAGGTAAGGGCTGCTGTCTTCGTTGGTGTGCATTTGTACAGAGTGGCACCGTCTCTGTACAACCCCATCCTTGGTTTGGTCTGGTGGTATTTTCAGCACTCTGTTGCGATCCACCAGCACCACCCAGTGGATGGGGGGCAGAGTCACCCTCTCTGTCTGTCTCAGAGTTCTCTTCTCTGCTCCGAAACTGGAGGTTTGCAGCTCCTGATCCAGCCACCGGCCTAACAGTAACCCTAAACCTCTTAACCCACCCCCATGTTCCTACATCTTTCTTCCCAACTCCCTCCAAAATCCACCTTGAAGCACCTACTTAACCATTGTTTAGCTACAGTCATATTTTAGTCTGTCCTTGCTGGCTTTATGACTCAAATCAGTTACTATATTTTCCAATCACTGCACGTGTTAAATGGGGAAAAAAATAATTTTCTGATTGTAAACCTTTCTTCCATAGATGCATACCATAAGACCATTTATCTTGTCTAGTATAGATCTGTGGATCATATCTTGGAATAAGTCATTACTTAAATTCTGTGATTTAGTTTGCACGTAGTACATATGAAACTGGACTGGTACTGTTTTTTATTTTTTATTTTAACTCACTAGCTTCATCATTGTATTAAAGCATCATTGTGTGACTTAGTAAACTGGCTTTCCTACTTCTCCTTTCTCTGTTTCGTTTGTTTTACCCTCCACACGGTTTTGGTGCTCTTATTATCTCCTAATTTGTTTTGACCTCCCTTCCTGCTGGCCCGTACCCTAATTGCCCAGCCCCTTGTTCCCTGTACCACCACCCTATACCCAGAGGCCATCTTGAAAAGGAGCTGTGAGTCCTCCAAGTATCCAGTTATGGCTCTATTTTCTAATTTTTGTCCTTCACCTTTCCTCCCTAGATGTGTGGAGATGTGGTCAAAGCAGGGCTGGAGGCTTGCAGTGATGGGCCTCTCCTGCAGACCCCCTCCCAGCGACGACCTCGGGAGCCAGACGATGGTAAGCAAACATGCTGTTATTTACTCAGCAATATGCCCAGGACCAGACCTGCTCAAAATGCAGACTTTAATGGTTCAAAACCTCTCCAGACTCTCTTGAAGGCCTGCCACGTTCAGCTTGCAAACGGCCCAAACTGGATGTGACTTTGGACGAGTGGGATCTCTCTGGCCTGCCCTGGTGGTTTCTGGGTAATCTCCGTAGTAACTACAGCCGCAGAAGCAACGGCTCCACTGACATCCACACAAACCAAGTAAGAAGCCTCATGTGTTAGAAAGTTTATCTAATAACATTAGTAACAGCTGGTTGAGGCTGAAGTTGGGAGATTTCAAGCTTAAAAACACAGACATAATAACTTGTTGGCAAATGGCATGAATTGGAGTGTAACGGTGGTGGTCTGACTGATGTGTCAGCTATCTCCTGCACAGGAGGAGGACACAGCCATTGTGTCGGACACCACAGATGACCTCTGGTTCCTGACCGAGGGCGGAAGTGAACAGGTGAGCGTGGAGATGAAAGAGGCTGCACTGGAGGAAGGGAGTGCAGGAGAAGGGGAGGCTCTACCTGAGGATGATGACAAAGGAGGGAAGGAGGAGAAAGATCGAGAGGTAGGAGTTTGTTTAGGACTTTTCCCTTTTCATTGGTCAGGCTCATAACAACCAAATGAAGTTCTATGATAATGATGACGCGGCAAGTTTCATCAAATGTCTTGTGTATTTATCCAGATGCAGGAGGAGCCAGATGAAGACTCGCAGTGTCTGAGCGATGACACTGATACAGAGATCTCAACACAGGTTTGTGTCAACTGTTTTAGGATTTGATTAGCTGTAGATTAAAACTTGAACAATGCAGATGTGTGACATTGTATCTACCTTATTGCTCAGGATGCGTGGCAGTGCACAGAGTGCAGGAAGTATAACACACCTCTCCAGAGGTACTGTGTTCGCTGCTGGGCTCTACGCAAGAACTGGTACAAAGATGTCCCCCGACTAGCCCATTCCCTTTCTGTTCCTGACATCCCAGCATGCAGCTCTCTCACCACCCATGATGAGGAAGATGACAGTGACACAGGCATTGACGTCCCAGACTGCAGCAGGACGGTCTCTGACCCTGTCATCCTGCCCTCCCACTCCACAGCTGAGCGACCACTGCCCACTATGATTACAGGGAAAGGCAAGGGGCCTTGGCCCTCCAGCTTCCACAAGGATGAGCAGCTCTCAGAAGGGGAGAGTCAGGAAAATCTGGGCATGGAGATTGAAGAAGTTCGACCTGAGGCACTGTTGGAGCCTTGCAAGCTCTGTCGAGTGCGACCACGCAACGGAAATATAATACACGGCCGTACGGCTCACCTGCTAACCTGTTTCCCATGTGCAAGGAGGCTACACAAGTGTCAGGCCCCCTGCCCAGGATGTGGGAAGATCATTCAAAAAGTTATTAAGATATTCATCCTTTAAAAAGTACACACACACGCACACACGTCAGGCTCTGTGGAACTCTACAACAACCAATATACAACACTTTCGACCATACAGATGCATGCACTCTGGTACACACTCGTAGACACACACACAAAATGTGCACCTTACCCTTTAAATCTACACAGATATACACAAAGTATAGCACTTGGTGAAGCTTGCTCTTGGTTGCATGGTTTATTATGCATCACACTGCTTCTGAAGTATTGTTTGATGAAACCTCTGACTCAAGAGTTTGTCATACCAAATGTTTTTTTTAGTGCCACATTTAAATAAGGGATTTACAAAGGCAGAAGTATTTATTTATTTATAAGGAGGTCACATATGAGTGCACACTGTGAGCTATTTGATTTAATGAAGGCTTGTTTTTTTTTCAGGCTATATGTGAATTTTCTCATGGTTTTTGCAATGCGTTGAATGGTGCCATTTTAAACTAGTATTGCTTGCCTTCTGTTAGTTTTCTTTCCCCATAGATTCACGTTAGTCATCATCTAGGCAAAAATGGAAAGATCAGTGCAGGTAATTACACAAATATTTCTTTAAGCATATTCTAAGCCATTTTGTTATATATTGTTTTTCAACCCTTTTTATATCCTTTTAGGGAATTGTGGCTCTGCGATTTGAGTTATGAAGACAAGATTGAAGGAAGAACATGAAAGAGGGTAATAAAACCATGATTTTGTTAACAGCTGCAGCTCCATGAAAGTATCTTACTAAGCTTTTCTTTTAAAAAAAAATAAAAAATTCCTAGCATAATTGAATGTACTGTAAAATACAGATGTGGTGGCTTAAGTCCTGTTTCTCTCAACATAGTATTTCAAATGTAGAATTGAATTTAACTTGCTTGAGAATGCACAGCTAAAGTATTTACTGTAAGTTTCTCTTGGGGTACTAATTTGATGTTAATGTGTATTCAGTACCGTATTTACAAGCCTCTGACAGTTATGCCTGCAGTAAGTTATGTCATATAGAACTGTTGGTTAATGTTTAAATGTTATCATTCAGAAAGGTTCCTTTACACACACAACATAATCAAATGATTTCTGTATATTTTGTATTTAATTTATTTATGATTCAGTTTTAATTGTTTAAATGACCACCACTTTTAATGAAGCAGAAAAAAAGGCTGCACTTGTTACAGAGCTCTAATGTGTACATTTTACGCAAAACTATTTTCTGAAAGGTATACCGAAAGTCTTTAAGGAAACAGGTGAAGTTACCACATGTACCCTCTGTGAAAATGACTGTGGAGTACATATTGGGAGTTGGAGGTTAGATTTCAGCGTTACACTGCCACGTAATGACTCTGAACTTTAATTTGTATATTATTATAGATTTTATTTTGATGCCTCAGCATTATTTCAAAATTGTGTCGCTGGACCAGTGTGTGAGTGGTCTACAAATACAGTATGCTCTACAATCCTTACAAGTAAGATGTATAGTGACCGTAAGCATTTAACTCTTGGCTCTGCTTAGCGTAGAGGGAATACCATAGTTCCTTGATATGGCCGTTACTTGCGCTTAATCTTTCTGCCAGCAGGTGGGGAGAAGTCTCAATATTGTATCTGGTGCCCACGTAAGCTGTACAGTACCAGTAATACCATGTAAAGCATATATAGAGCATGCCTCCCGTCGTGACTAGAGCCAGCACTGAACTGGTGTGAGAGCTATAGTAGTTATATGAAAAGCTATAAAAGATGAATGTCTCCTTTTGTATTTATCACCACAATTGTGCATCGAGAGAAACAAACTTCCTCTAGATGCAGACCTCATAAAAGTGGCTTAGTACATATTATACCAGTAATGCTGGTTCACAATGACAGACTTGTTTCAATTGACATTAAGACTATAATTTGCTCAAACTGTACAGCTAATATAGTTGTTTGTTTTCTACCTGTTGTGGAATAAAATGAGTTTTGTTAAGCAACTAAGAGTTAATTGTTTCATTTAGTTCTTTTGCTGACCAGAGGGACAGTTGATTGTGTGTCTGTGTGCGCGTAAGTCATGTATGACAGGCCAGCTGTCATGTGTCTTCTCCTTCTTGACTGGGCTCCAGCACCTGCAACTCCACTCTGCTTACTCACTGTCCTGCTGCCTTGTGTCTGCCTTATTTTTGGGACAGACAACCTATCCTCTACAGTAGATGATGCTGTAACACTTTCTAACTTGTGCATAAATACTGCAGCTATGTTAAGCCAGGGTGTTCTAGATAATTACCCATTAGGGAATGTTCTCTCAGTGTGGAAAGTCCCCTGTGAAGCTTCCCACCATCTGAAATCGCACAAGGGTTGACTAATGCCTATAGAAATGGCTTGTACATTGACATTATCATAAAATGAGTACTTTCATACAAGTGAAGGCAATGTTTACAGAGGGCATGATTCTAGGAAAAAACTAGCAAACATCAATGGTGGAGGAAGCATTCCGAGCTATTACTTGGGTACCAATATGACACTTAACATACTCGCAAGTAAAAGGCCTGCATTGGAAATATAAAAAATACTTGAGCTTTATCAGAAAAATATACTCAAAGTATTTAAAGTAAACATACTCAATGCAGAAAATGGGCCTTGAATGTTGTACTAATATAGCTGTATAATTAAATTATTATTCCTCATGAGTTCATGTGTAAGCAGCTTTTTACTGTTATAGTTGGTTAAGGTGGAGCTCATTTTTAACAATAATACAGTATATGGGACTGCAACTAATGAAAATGTCCATTATGGATTCATCTCAGATTGTTTTCTTTCTCTTCAATTAATTGATTATTTTGTTTGGTTTGTCAAATGTCACAAAATAGTTAAAAATGACCAATAGTCCAAACCTCACAATTATTCAGTTGGCTGTAATTTAACAAGGAAAGCATGAATTTTTACATTTGAGAAGCTGGAACTGACTATTTGAGAGGAAAATTAAACGGATAATTGGTTCAATCAAAAGTAGTTGCACAAATGTTCTGTCTATCAACTAATCCTTTCAGGTCTAATTTAATATGGCTAATGCAGGGTAATCTACAGCAATGCATTATATTGCGTAAGACCTTCATATGTTTTGATGTAAAAACTTAATTTGTGAAGAATAACCGTCAAAGAATTGTAGTTTTTTTTTACATTTGTTACACAAGTACAGTAGTTAAAATACTTAGTTACATTCCACCACTGGCAAACACCACATAGTAGGGAGGTAGGTACTGTGCCCCCTGTGTTTTGCTCTACAGTATTAAATGCTTGTGACAGCCATACTAAAATGCTTTCCCTCGCTCTGCATCTAATTCAAGAATGGCATACTGCTTTGATTGCGGCGTCTGGCACGTCACAATGCGTAGAGACGAAAAATGGCATAACACCCCTGGTGACATAGCACCCAGAGCTTGGCAGCTCTAGAATGGCATGGCCCAGGGAGTGGCAGGGGATCTGCATGTTTCCATGGCAACAGTACCTCCATCCCAACATCCCAGAATAACTTAACACATTCTCCCTTTATACCCTATGGCGTATGCAATACTTCCTAGAGGAAAAATAGTTAGGATGGAAGCTCTCTGTTGAGCATTGCTCCCATACTTCTGCCTATTTTCCATCATTTTATTGCTCTTACTGGCTCTCGTATACTTTTAAAGCACCTTTATAAATATACATAGTATTTCTGCGTCACTCGTCTCTTCCTGTGTCCTTCATCTGCATACCTCCAGCCTGTTTACCCTCCTTTGCTTTCTTCTTGTTGTGTGTCTGGATATTTGTAACTGTATCTGTGTGGACAGGACCTTCCTTTTCACCTTCATTAACACACACACACACACACACACACACACACGCACACACACACACACACACACACACACACACACACACACACCACCCGTACTTTCCCTTTGTTATGTCCGACTATTTGGTCACTCCAGAAACCAGGACGCTAAATTTGTCCCACTGCTGACATGGGAGAAGGTCAGTGGAGCCAGAGATATGGAAAAAGTCATTAAGACAGAGAGAATTTCAAAATAAAAGTAGAAATAAGGGGAACAACAAGAAATGAATGATTACATTAAACAAAAATTAAATTCTGGCAAAAAATAGATAATAGAGTTTCTCTTTCCTTGTAGCCACAGCAGGAGGTCTGATGTAGATGATGATATATGGAAGATGGGCTGACTGGGTTCAGGGCATAGTTTCTGCATAGCTATCAACTCAGATCTCACAACACTGCAGTCATATACACATCACTGGCCTCAGACAGGATTGCAATGCAGATTGTGGTTTACACTTGGGCAATGTCAAGGTGTAAATTGCCATCAAATTAAACTGGATAGATTGTATGAGGGGCCTGGCTTTACCCTGTCAGATACCTTTCTGATTAACTTAAGTAGAACTGGCAGTCCTAAAACGATGGATGTTTGTTTTCTGGCCTATAATGTCCATTTTGAGTTATCATACAACCTGTGGCATTATCAGAATATGTGTCACGTAAATAATCTGGTTGTTTGTGGCAGTGGGGCACAGGTTATTTACAGTGAATAACTTTAGGGCTACCATGTGCTGTGAAGTATGTTAGTGGGTTATGCATGTAGGTATGAGTATGTATATGTGTTTGTCCATGGGTGCTGGAGCCTTGCAGTGAGCGGGATGCCAGTGGAGGGAAGGGCAGCGGATGGCTCAGGGGCTCAGTCCATTCCTGTGATTTAACATGACACCACTTGCACTAAGACTGCGACAGCTGCATATGCACATGCCGGCCATTCTGTTTGTTGTAGGGGATTACCCTGCCACAGTGAGCAGCAGCATGGCTGGGCTACAGAACTACTGTTTCCCCCCTGACTTAGAAAGCTTTCTCCAGGCCTCCAGAGCCCTATGAAAACACAGGTGTGGGCACTTCATTCTGAACTGCAATGAATGGGAGTATTCTTCCGATGATTAGCTGGGCCGTAGTAGTGTCACATCACCTTCAGGCATCAGTCAAATGGCACAGTACTACAGCTTATGTAAGGTTCATTACTCAACAGAATTAGTGGAGCATAGTGGCGTTGTAATCAGCTCTGACTGCTCCATTTTATTTGCTTCAGAGTAGTTAGGTGATTGATTTGCTTACATTGTGTATGATCATCTGGGAGGAGTACACTACTTTGTCATCTTTCACCATTAAATGTTGTGTAGTCAGCATACAATCACCATAATCTGAGAGAAGAGAGTATTGTGCTGTATGAAACACTGATATGAAATGGTTTAGTAATGGATGTGCAGTTATCATGGCGACAGTATACAAACAGTCTCTGAGGCGACACAGTCGGGCATCTGTTGCTGTCACTATGGTGACCATGTCCTCTCCAGAAGGCAGTCCAGAACACTGTTACATGAGTCCAGACTTCAAACAGAACAATGCATACTAGGAGTACTACAGAAACACTTCAGTTTAAATACAGAAATAGACACATTTCTCTTCCCTTTCCCTTAAATGTACATTCTTTGAAATCTGTATCCCATGTTCATGTTGCTCCTACCACAACCATGTTTACCATATACTGAAATGTACTCACTGTTTTAGTCATGGTGGCGAGGTTGACCATGTTTATATGTTGACAGAAACTTTAATTATGTCAATTATTGCATTACATATTAAGAAACAAATTACATTTCTATGAAATGTTTTTTTGTTTTGGCAAAATACAAAAAAGTTACCAAAAGTCTTTTGGTAGTTTCCAGTTTGGAAAGAAACAGTATTGTAAAGGAGCCTAGGAAAGACCATTCTAATTTTAGGGAAAATGGAGACAGTGTTCAATTGGTACACTTCCAATTTCATAAATTCCAAATAACTTGCTAAACACAACATTTGTATATAGGCAAGCATACAATTCTAACACACATAATGAATAAGGTTTTTAAATCAGTAATTAGTATGTACTTGGGTTTAAATAGATCTGTCAGCTTTTCCAGCATTTACTGTACAATTTTAGCTTGAGGACATTTCCCTGGAGAACAACAATTGCTTATAAACTCAAACTCAAATAACTCTCTTAGAACATTGTCTCTATTTTTCCTATGTAATATAATAATAATAATGTAATAATTGTAACAAGTCATGAAGTTATTATGGCAATTTAGCATCACCAAACACATGTATTCCACTGAATGTAGTTTAATTTTGTGGTTATGGTGTATCATACTGTATCTCACTGGATAGAGGTCCATGTTTATCCCCTTGTTATGTTATTGTCCGCTTACATATCTGAGATCTCCCGACTGCACCCAGATGACAGTTCTCTAGGTCAGTGATGATCTTGAGGCTAACCTGGGGTGAGGAGGACTGATCCCTCCCCTCTCCTCCCCCCTGCTCAGCTGTCCCACAATGTGCTGCTGCTTGTCACTCAGGAGAAGTGGAACAGTGTTGCCAGTGACAGGGCAATCCCTGTTACTGTCAAGTGCAGTATCTGCAAACAGTAAATAAACACCCAATAGCTGGTTTACTGCATCTCAAGTGTTCACTTCAAAATGCTGAGAGGGGACTTGTTCCTCAAACAAGACACAAGTGTGAGCCTGAAACTACTACAAAACACATACACACGCAAGTTCTCTAGTTCTGCTGACAATGGGTTACGATGACAGAGGGTTATGAGTGACTCTGACACACTGCAGACCCCCCTCCCTGCTGTACCCCTGAGAGCAACACAGACGTCTTTGTACTCGCTCCACCATCAGTGAATATCCATCACAGACTAACCTGACAGCCCATCGCAGCCCTGCGCCAAGCCTCGACTCTGTACTCTGCCTCAACCCCAAACCCGAGCCCAAAGCCCCAGGACTAGACCATAAGCCACCAGGCAGTCCTGCCAGACCACTGCCTGGCAACCAGTACCAGAGGGTTCCTCTGTCTGTACCAACAAGTCAATTCATCTTACATTGAGCGGGATACTTCCACTCACCGCTGACAGGCAAAGATTTTAAACAACACATTATTTTTGTTTTAATTGCAAATTTAACTTCATTGTTAATACCCTAAAATTAAGACAATAAATACAGAATAAGTAAAGTACTGGATATACATAAGTACTGTAGTGGCAACTTGTTAAAAACCTTCCTCGCCACTGATTGCAGAATGTAAAGGGTTCTGACTCATGTAGATCACCATGTCCAACTTTAATGCGAGGCTATCCAAAGAACGAGGCTCATAGAAATCTTACAAGTACAGAATGAGATAACAATAGGTAGAATATAAGTAGAGAATAGTGAATTGAGAAATGTAGTGACTTTTTCTTGCAAATGGCCTATAGCATAATCTCTGAAACCAGGAACCTGTAGCAGACAACATGCTGTATATTTGTTTTGCTTGTTAGCACTTTTTGCGTGTTTTTACATATATTTAGGTTTCCTGCGCACCGGTTTTTAATAAAGCTCTAATTAAGAGTCCATTAGAGTCAATTTAGAGTCCCATTCAGATGTGTGTAAAAGGCATTTGTCACAGAAGACATTTAAACTTGTAATAGCTGGAAAAGACAGGTGTAATTAATTACAATAATTACAGCTCTGCTTCATGCATTAATTAGTTAATTAGTAATTAATGTTATTAATTACACCTGCGCTTTTTCTAAATGCCAACATGTCTGCCGTGAAGCGCTTAATGATATGTTCTTAAAACAATGTGCTGTGAGTGTGAGATAAAACAGTCCAAGATACCATTACTCTGAGTTTGTCTTGAAAGATAAAAAAAAAGAGTTCAATACATCAGATTTTCTTTTACCAACTGATTGGAGGTTAAAAGAAAAGTGTATAGCTTTATAATTCTTCTACAGTTACATTTATTGAATGCTATTTACTTATATTTTTGACTCATCTAATAATCTTTTACTGTATTTTGTGTGGTGTCATGTTGTGGTGCAGGATTTTTTTTTGCATTTTGAAGTCTCTGTTAGGAAGATGAAAGTAAAGACATTCAGAGAAAGAAAAAGGACAACATGTGACAAATGTCATTGGCAGTGGTATGTACCAGACACCAGTACATATTATGTCGTGTGGCCACAAAACAGATCTCCCAAACATTTCCTGCCAGGTATGTATTACTGTGATAAACCTATGGTAATGAAATAGGATACATAGGGATGCAACATATCTCACACTATGCCTGTCATTCCAGGTCACTTCTCTGCTGACAGAAGTGTGTGTTTTGGCTGTTTGTTCATGTTAACGGAAGCCAGTCCGAATTAGCTGGTGATCTATTATGCGAGACATGTCCTGAAAGGATTAACACCTGATGGCTAGGCTAACACTGCGACTAACTAGAAGAGGTCAGGACAAGGAAAGCCATACCTCTGCATGGTCGTTTGATTATTGTCCCTCGATTTAGTGGCAGCCTTGGTTCTCAACCTACTGTACTATACTCTGTCCATTCCTGCACAGACCTGTCTGAAACAGAGTCCAGTATAGCTCAGAAGGTCACTTACATCACCCTGTGCAATCATCTTAGAAGGAAAGTCAGTAGATATGAATGTGGTCACGTAAAACCAAGACCCAACAATGGCATGAGCTTTTATGTTACCCAAGGTATTCCATATTTAGTAGGCCTATCAACCTAGTTGATCACTCTGAACCTTCAGTCACAACAGAGTACACGTTTATCTGTGACCTAGTTTTGACTAAACAACAATCTCCGGCCTCATTTCCTTCCAACAGGAAGGCACAACTTCTTGTCATTGCTTATCATTGGCTCCTAGTAGAAGTGACAGCTGTCTCCAGACTGACCCATGCAAGGGGACTTTATGTATGGTGTCATGGAGGGAGACACAAGTCTGGGATTAGCTCATTAAGACGGACATCTTTGATCCCAGGTTATCTCTCCCATTTCCACTGCAACTTGATCATATTCCGGCTTCAAAGACACACACAAGTGCACAAACCCACACAAGGGCACACACACACACACACACACACACACACACACACACACACACACACACACACACACACACACACACACACACATGTCCAAAAGGGCCTTAAAGCCCTGGAGAGCAGGGCCCAACAGAGATGTGAAGTGTAGATGTGCAGCAACAGCTAAACGTCGTGTCAGGTTTCTAGGGGCTCGTGCTAAATTTAACCCTGTGATCCTGCAGCAGGCAGAGGGGTTTAAATGCCAGCCTACAGTTGCTCCACACCAGTTGTTCTCCACACATCTTCCACTCATCACAAACTAAGGCCAGGGACGAAGACAGGCATACACACACAAACACTCCGACAGACACGCTCCAGGCGCCGGACCGAACACCACATACAGTAGAGCAGTTCCAGGGGAAGCAGGAATCTTTGTCCCCTTTCAGACCATAACGTTGTCCAATATGGAGCTTTTCGAGACCAACCCGTACTTCTTCCCTGACCAGCGCTTCTACGAGGGAGGGGACAGCTACTTCCCCTCTCGCCTGTCTGGGGGGTATGACCAATCTGCCTACCAGGATAGGAACTCCATGATGGGCTTGTGTGGGAGTCTGTCTGGGGGTGTTGGAGTCGGAGTGACAGGAACAGAGGACAAAGCCTCTCCGTCCAGCCTGTCACCTCACTCCGAGCCCCACTGCCCAGGTCAGTGCCTGCCCTGGGCTTGTAAGCTGTGCAAAAGGAAGACGGTTACCATGGACCGTCGGAGAGCGGCCACAATGAGGGAGAAGAGGCGTCTGAAGAAGGTAAACGAGGCCTTTGACGCTCTGAAGAGGAGCACCCTGATGAACCCAAACCAGAGGCTGCCCAAGGTGGAGATCTTGCGGAGCGCCATCCAGTATATTGAAAGGCTGCAGGCCCTGGTGTCTTCCCTCAACCAGCAGGACACTGAAACGGGACAGCAGGGACTGCACTACCGACCCAGCCAGGCCCAGCCCAGAGTGAGTAGGACAGAGGAGGGATGATTAGCAGCAGAGGGTCACATATTCGACACTGAGAACAGAGCCAAAAAGCAAACAGAAAGAACAAACAGGGAGGCAGAAGATGTTCAGACAAAGATGAAATGTCAAGTAGAGGAAGAGATACACGACATAGGCAGAAATTGGAAAAATGGTCAATGTTAAAATGTTTGACGATGTGTGACTTTAAAGAACTGATACGCCTCAAAGTCTGCTTCAGAATTGATCACCGTGGCTAAGTTTTGAGGTTTGGGGGAATAGCTGGTGTATCCATCTATGTATTTAGACATAAAACGAACAGATGCACTTCCTGTCATTGTCTCACAGTTAGAAGTTTTTTGCTTATTTGAAAGTTCAAAGAGACAATGATAACAGACCGAAATACAGTATATCAATCCAATGACTGTCTCTGTCAAATGGTTTGATCTCTTTTGTAAGCAACTGTATTTTTTGATGGAAAAGTCTTGCTTCTCTTGTTGAGATACTGTTCATCATGTACATCACAGGATGGATTGGTGGTGGTGTGTGTGGTATTACACTGCAATGTAGTGTGCTGTGTTTCTGTGTGGGGCGGGATATGCCCTGTCATAACACACAGTGACTGACAGCAACTTCTGTGTGTGCATCTCCATGGTAACAGGTGTCGTCAAGTGAGCCCAGTTCAGGCAGCACCTGCTGCAGTAGCCCAGAGTGGAGCAGCACTCCAGAGCAGTGCACACAGAGCTACAGCAGTGAGGGTGAGTACAGTTCACATACAGTCTCATTAGACAGCAATAACAGATCCGTGCACCCTCGCTCAGATACTCAATGTGTGACTGGGTCTCTTTGCAGATCTCCTGAGTGCTGCTGACTCTCCAGAGCAGGGGAACATGCGTGCCCTGACCTCCATCGTGGACGGCATCACTGCAGCAGGCGGAGCTGTGGCCTTTTCTGTGGACATTCCCAAATAGACCCTCCACACAGCGGACCCATATGTGCACAGAGAGCCACAGACAAAATGACAATTGGCAAAGCAGGCTGATAATCGGTCCAATTTAATTTATTTTTCAGCTCTACTGATCTATGTGTCTTATGCTAAAATTTTAATATAGTGATTTGTTTGAATTGTAACTCTGCTGATCAATGGGTCTGCTAGCCAAACTGAATTCCTACTGTTCACAATGAGGCCTTATTCCCTTTATTCCCTGCCTTATCCTGCGGTCCAGGCCTTTCTGTCAGAGCCATAGTAGCTTAGTCTAACTAGAGATTCAAGGACTTTACTGCATGAACCCAACACCTAGTTACTAGATTGGATCTCTGTTAGGCTTGCATTCAGTCTCATAGAGCCACAGAGGAATGACAAAGCCTGGTTTTCTCCTTACTTAATTTAAGTTTTCCTCTTTTCGAAACCTTTCCCTTTCATTCTTTTTGTGTGTGTTTTAATGCTTAAAAAAACATGAGTTTATTTGTGGGGCCAATATGTACCATGGCAGTTTTGACCAAGATCTGCTTAATTTAAACTGGTTATGAATGCTAGTGATGTAAATACGTTCCCTTTTTCTACAGAGTGGTTTTGCCATTTTATTTTTTATTTTTTGCTAACTTATTTTTGACTTTTATAATTAAGATTGTTGTGTAATTGTAGATGTTCTGAAAAGTGATATTTTCTGTCCAATTCTTCCAATAAAGACCATTTTCAATACATTGTCTGTCATTGTCTTTAACTACCAATGAGATATTTTCACTGTCTAACCTCAAAAGGAACACAACATCCAAAATCTTTAAAAAAAAACAGCTTTACTTATGTCTATATAGTGTCATAAATACAGTTCACTTTTTTGAATTGCCAAATAATAAAATCTTGATTTGTCAGCATTGTTTCACACCTGGAATAAAGACACAGTACTCATAGCTGCCACATAGCACATTACACCTTTTAGACACCTTGGAAAAACTCTAAAAAAAAATTGTACACCCATTCAGCACTTTACAGGTCCATATGCTGTGTTCTCATTGGATGAAGAGTTGGTCAGCAGAGAGCACTGAGTGCTCACTGGCACGTCTCCATGGCAACTAAATGGGAGGTGACGGGACAGTATTAGAAGAGTCCCTCACATTGAGCAGTTTTACGTGTATATCATTGGCTGATGTTGAGCAGCAGTTTACAGTTTGATTTGAGAGAAAGTAAGGAATCAACAAGAGGAGCTACAGTGTTCACACTACCCATCCACAGAGAAAAATCATGGTCACCCGGCTGGGGTCGGCCTTGCACACACAAAGTCTCAAGCAGAGAGACTCATTTGTTCACTCACTCACACACACGCACTCTTCATATTAAAGGATTCTCTCTCTATTCTAGGCTACATAGTGTCATACTGAAGGCGAGAGAGGCGAAAAGAGGAGAGGTAACAGCTACATAGTGTCAAGAGAGAAGGAGGGAAAAGGAAAGAACAGGAGAAGAGGCAAAGAGAGTCTGAAGAAGTCTGAAATTGGACCCATGAACCCATGAAGGGTCCTTGTAGAAACACACCCCCTCCTTAGTGAGACCCTCCCACTAATGATTCACACACTTACAGCATACAGCAAAAGACACACAAAGGTCCGACACGGAGATAAAGAAAGAGAAAGAGAGAGAGAACAGTCACTATCGAATACAGGGCATTGGGTTTCATACAGCAATTATATTGTATTCATTTCCATATGTATTTCCAATAAATACATATTATTATATACATATTATATTATTATTATAATATTTCTATAAAAAACATAAGTCATCGATTTTATGTACAAAGACAATACATGATTAATACCTTGCATAACCGGTAGGGGGGCAATGTGCAGTGGGATCTGCCATTTATACGTAAGTATTCATCATCCCCAAGTCCAAATCAACGACTTGTCACCATTCCTTTAAATCTTTTTTACACTAACCAACTATTGTGTTGCCTTGGACATGATGACACTGACAAATTGGTTTGGACTTGACCATGTTGAGAGATTAGAATCAGGACAAGAACCCACAGCTGAGACCAGGGGAGCAGGAGCACAACACCACAATAACAAGGCTACTGGGAGCACTGGGGTAAACTGGGAGAGACAGGGATGAGTCTCCTTTACAGCAGCGAGCGCAGCCAATGAGCACTCTCAAGAGTTCAAAGGTCAGAGTTGGCCTCTGTATTGCACGTGTCCGAAGGAGAGATGAGAGGTGAAAGATGGGAGGTGAGGCCGGGCCACAAAGGGATGAAGATCACTCCCAAGTGGCACCCAGGACTCCCTCTCCAGATTTGGCATATCACTCTCAAAAGGCCGCAAGCATGTGTCCATATAGGTAATGAGAATGCACTGGAAGAGAAAAAAAGTGAGGAAAGTGAGAAATGTCATTATCGTTGTACAAAATGCTGTTGTGTAAATTAATGATTTCAAAAAGAAGAGGCTAAAACTCACATTGTTTACTAGCTAAAAGGCTCAAATCTGCCAGACACACACATCAATACATTAGCCTGGTACTGTAAAGTTAGTGCCACAATCCTGCCACATGCCACGCAGCTGACCAATGCTGGTTAAAAGCACAGTGAGCTGTAAGTTCAGCAGTTTCAGGTATGGTTACTTACCTGTTAGCATTAGCACTCCTGTTAGTAAGCAGAGAGAAGTTAGCATGAATAGGTCCGCACGGCCGAGGGGTCGAGTCTCTGGGTCGCCGGTGGAGGAGCTTGAGCGGACGTGGGACAGAGGGGTTTGGTCACAGCAGGACAGAGAGGACACAGCATGCAGTTAGTCAGTCAGGACAGGCAGAGAGAAGCACACAGAAAAGTAAATAGGCTGAGGTAGAGGAGTTTGGTTAGTATTGTAACACACCTTCAGGCTGGAGCTGTTTCTTGGGCATTAAATGAGCAGAGGGCGGCATGGACATTGAGGGCATGCGGAAGCCAGCAGGCAGCGTTTCCATGGAGCCCGCCATCATGCCCAGCCCAACCCCTCCCTCACGTGCTCGAAACCTCTTGCGCCACGATGGAGAGCGTCGAAAAGACTTGTCATCCCCACTCTAAAGTGACAGGGAGAAAAGCGAGGTCAGACAATATGCCCTTTTTTCAACAATTTGTTTTTGATCAAAGCAGCTGCTTGAGAGGTCACCTCCTCTAGTCGACGGTCGGTCCCCAAGGCTAACAGGTTGTTGAACTCCCTCTCCAGAACCTGCCGTGCCTGAAAAACAACACACACAACCCTCTGTGAGCAGGAAACACAGTAAAGGTGTGGGTTAGCCAACCAGGGTAAAAAATGAACAGGAGTGGATGGCAAAATGTCAAAGAAAGCTCTTGAAATACCTCTAATAAACAGGAAAAGTGTTTTTGTTTACCTGTAAATATGAACTGTGGGCAATACATCTAAAATAAAGCCCGTGACTGGGATATTCTTTCAAGTTAATTCTGAGTGAGAACAACAGAGGCCTTTTGATCAGAGAACAACTGATACTGTATAGACTCTGAGGCAGAAGTAAATGTTGGCAGCATGTGGCCAGCAGTAGAAGGAAATGCTGACTGCACAAAAACCGCCACTTCACCAAAAAGTAAATCAACCAATCTCATAAAAACCTTAACAACTGTGACTGTTGGGCTTACAGTGCTTGGAACGAAAGCGTTTAGGATATTCATATATAAATCTTATTGGTACAAATCTCAGGTTTATATATTTTATTTCATAATTCACCACCATATTGCTGGATCATACAACACTTGATATATTCCTCCCAGTCAGATCAGCTTGATCATTGCATGCTGAGTGTAAACAGTTGTGTTTTCCTCTATAACCACCTGTGTATTCTGCATAGGGATTTGCAGGATGAGGGCTAGGCTGCTGTAATCGAAGGTCTCGTCCAGAGATAGTAGCGCTCCGTGGACACCGCTCTCCAACAGGTTGCTGCTATACTCCCTCAAACCAATGGACAGGACCCAATGGATCACCTGCTCATTGGTCCACACCAACACATCTAAAGTAAAAGAGAGTGGCTCAGACTAGAGGTACTGTCGCACAATGTTAGTGTGTTAAGTGTCAGCGCACATCATTACCAGCAAATAAGAGCAACTCAATTTTAAGTAAGTGAGCTAGAAAGAGAGAGAGACAAAGAGATAATGTGCATGGCCACATGGTGTCAACTCACTGGCACACTCCCTTTGTTCATTTAAAGCACAGCTGTCAGCCAGCTTTCCAAGTTGGAACAGGCGGTGTGTGTGCGTGTGTGTGTGTGTGTGTGTGTGTGTGTGTGTGTGTGTATGAGGGCAGGACTCTGATTTAATATGACAGCTGAGTCAAGTTCATGTGCAGAACTCAAGGTCAAAAGGGCAAGAGGGTTGGTTAGATCTAAGTGTTTGTGTGGACTACTCTTGGTATGTGGAGCTCTGGATTATAAGATTGTAGGCCTGCTTCAGCTGGCGTTTTGACAGTCTAAGGGCAGAAACATTGTCCACGCAAGTACGCAAACGCAGACGCTTCAAGCCACCACTCTGGCCCGATGAGTGTGGATGTGTGCCATTTTGTGCACTAGTGTTTGAACATATGTGTGTGTGTGCTTGCTTTTTTGTCACTGTGAATGTCTCAGGGTGTGTGTAAAGTGTACCTTTCATGTCATGTTGGCTGTCCTCTCTCCGGTGATCCAGGTCTTTCCTGTCATAATTGAGTCTCTTCAAGCACATAATCCCATAATGCAGACTAGCCCTGGTAAACATACATAGAAAGCTCTCTTAATGTGGAATTTCTCAATGGAGTTTTTAACTACTTCATTTATAGATTATTATTATTGTGTGAAATGTATGAATGAATGTGTGGAGAGAATGTGTTTTTTAGAATGTGTAACTAGTGGCACATTACAGGAGTAGCAAACTGAATTTCGTTGCACATTTTTAATGATGCAATGACAATAAAGGCATTCTATTCTATTCTAAGCACACACACGCATGCACGCACACACACACACACACACGCACACGCACACACACACGTAACGTAAAACAAACAAGCTCACACACAAACATAGAAAAGCACAAGCACATTTGCATCATTAGCCTTCTCATCTCCATTGCTAATGTGCCCAGTTAGCAGATGAAAGGGGAAGCTGATCAGACAGCAGCTAAGCTGATCACCATAGCCACAGACCTATGGAAGCTGTCCACCATCTTGAGGTGGCTCCTCAGGTCCTTCTTGGTCAGGTGGTCCAGCATGCGAGCGTCCACCAGACACTCCATGAAGTAGGAGCGGTACTGAGGCAGGCCGAGGCTGGGCAGCCACTCGTTCCCTATCCACTCATGATTCATATCGCCATATGCCAGAGTCTACAGGGAGAGGAGTACATGATGTTACTAACTTGTGCAACAGAAAAAGAGAGAGTGCTCTCTGTTTTCAGGACTGTATACTGTACATATGCATGGATGAGGGACTGTTGTATGTGAAAAAACAATATGCTTTGGTGCCAAAAGCTAGTCAAGTGGTAAAATATCTGCCATTTTGTATAACTAAATTAATAAAATTATCCTCAAATTTCTTGCATATACATTGAGTAGCACCAAGTGTAACACCAAAATGCCTTTTTCACAGCAGGTCCATGACCCTGGTATTGTGCACATTGTCATTTTATTAGATACACCTGTGCTCTCCATGCAACGACAAGCCAAAATATGTGCTGTAAGAAACATAAACATTTTGTCTATCTCAAGAGCTGAAACATGTTTTTGGGGTTTCATCAGCTCTACTGTACAGGACAGCACAATTTGAGCACATCATAATTTGAAAGGCCTTGCACAACCACAATTATGTTTTTAGTCATTCCCTCTGATTAGACCTCTGCTCAGATTGATGTTGGGTAGAATTATGCTGGGAATTGCAAGAAGTTGAAAGAGAGTAATTACGTAGGTGAAAGGCTATTAGAAAACGAAAAGGTAACGCCTGCACACATACTCCATGCCAAGAAGGGTTAATAATGACAACGTTTCGATCCTACTTGGATCTTCATCAGGTCAAAATGTTTGATAAATGGAAAGCACATCCATATTTACACATCATACATACCAACTGACTGACAAGCTCTACAATATGATGGCAGGTGTGGTTTATTCAAAAACATCCAGGATGAAAAAACATCCCAAAAACAATTCACAATTCACAATTTAAAAAAGTACATCAAATCTTTTGTTGCATGAAGTAAGTGTGCAGGCGTTACCTTTTCTTTAATTACAAGAAGTCGACAAACTCAATGCACCAATAGGCCTTTTTTTCCCACAGGTGACATGTACTGTAGTCATGTCAGAAAAGGATAAAACAGGTTTAATCAATAAAGTGAATGATGGCTGAATTCCATTTAGCTGCTTCGGTTTCAGGGTTGAGGTCAAAATGTCTGCTGTGAAAACGTCCTATTAAAGTGAAAAGGGCATTTATTACATGCTAATCAAGCACAGTGTGTACACACTAATCAGGTAGAAGTGAAAACACCTGTGGGCTGTGACTATGTAAGTCCTTTAACACAGATACAATTTGGTAATTGAGATATGGGATGATGCAATATGTTGCTAGCAAATGCAAACAAAATCATCATTGCTTGCTAACATATTTTTCAGCTGAGGTAAACAGAATTTAGTTTGTGGTGCCAAAGCATTAAAAAATGATCCAACATGATACAAAATGCCAACTATTCTGTCTTCCTACTCTACCTCTGTGTCCACTTTCCCAATTACTGTGTACAGAGCATAATATTGAAGGTGAATTGGCTGCCTTCTCTTATTCAAATACACGCATGATGAGTGTATGTGTTAGTGAAGAGCGTGGTTTGTGCAGCGACCTCACCTGTGCCCAGCTGCCCTCCTCATTGTCCTGAGTGGCAGCATGATAGAGACAATTTACAGGGTCAGAGAGACAGGGGATAACTAAAGACACACATATTGCACATTCAGAAATACATGCACACACCCACACATGCACGCACGCACGCCCGCACGCCCGCACGCACGCACACACACACAAGTTTGAGTTTTCACTCTGCAGTTGACCTTTATTACACATCGAACTTTTCATGGAGTCACAGGTTACATCCGACATACACATACAAATACCAGCACGAGCACAAAAATGCATTAGTGTGTGATGTAGTGTGTATATAAAGGGGTCTTTCAGGGGATGACATATGTGTGTCACAGTGAGGACAGTGTGAGTGTGAGAGTGTTGGGTGGGAGGAAAAGGGAGGGGAGCACCCAGATGGTACTGACCGCTTTAGTGGAGGAAGCCAGATTCTCCATCTCTTCATGAGTCACCCACACATTTCCGGAGGACTGCTCAAAGGACGAAAACACACCCGAACACACACATACACACATGCATACGGAAGCACGCATATATGCACAAAAACACACCCAAGAATGCACTTGTGTATATTTTTACACGTACCGACCCCCATGCGCGCACACGCACACACACACGCACACACACACACACTCACACACACACACACACACACACACACACACACACACACACACAGACAGTGTGTTGAGTGATGCCAAGGGAGGGAGTGTATTTCAGGCAGGTAGCTTGTAGCTATATGTGGCACTATCGTTTTCCCACAGAACCCCATGCAATTCATGGCAGTGAAAAGAACACGTCAAACCAGTACTATGGTCTGAACAGAAGAACAAAAAAGCAAAATAGAGTGGGAAGTTATCACCCCAGGGTGCAGAGTGAAGGTTAAGTCTAACAGTGGAGGAGGTTTTGCGTGTTTTGTGTAGGTCAATGTGTTTATATTCACAATCCTGGATTACATTTTTGTGTATGTTCATGCACTCATTTATTTATTTGCTGTTCGTTTATTCACATTTGCGATCATGGAGGGGTATTTGTTGTATTATTTTACCGTTCTGGAGGTAAGTGGTGCAGACGGGCTGGTGAGGGACACCATCTCCTGGATGGCCAAGCGGAGTTTGAGTCGGTGCAGAGGATTGCTGATGCCAATCTCCCTCTGAATCTCTGTGTCGGACAGAGCTGACATGATGGCGCCACTCTTCACGTTGGCACGACAGGCTGCCACATACCACGCTGGCATACCCACCCACAGCTGGTGAAAGTCATGAAGATATGTACGTTACCACCATTGTCGCCATAAAAGGTCAGATAAAAAGGGGAAGGGACTGCAGATCAGGCTGTCATGGTGGTCTGTCTAGTATTTCACTTTTAGTATGTCACTTTATTTATCATTGTATTAGATGTAATAGCAGCCTGAAATAAAGACAGCAAGATAAAGGGAGGTTTTGTGAAAATGTATGTTGGGAAGATATAAAAGTAGATTAGGGGAGTACCTCTAGCCAGGAGACAACAGTAGGGCCGTCCCAATGGGCAAATGGCAGGCCTCTTTTCCTGGCGTCTTCCAGAAGCTCGTGTCTAACAAGGGAATCAAAAATGGACAAAAAAAGACACAAGGAAGTGATAGTTGCCAGAGAACGGTTTAGTGAACATAACATAACAAGAACAAGACAAAACACACAAATTCAGAGATGGAAGTTATGCTTTTACTTTTTCTTCATCCTGCGGTCCCTCTCAGCCTGTGTGCCCAGTTTTCCCAGAGTCATAGTGTCACCAATGCCCATCTCAAAGTCTGAAATACAGCGAAAGAGTTAATTTGTATCTCTGTAAATCACACACAATCTCACACTGTCTGCATGAGTGTGGGGTATGTTATGTAGTCTGTAGTGTACCTGTTAAGGCTGGTAGAGGCTGTCCTTCCCTGCCTACAGTCTGCTCCATTCGACCCTTCTCCTTCTTCCCAAACAATCGGCCAATAGATGACTTGATGCCTTTCTTCTGCTTGCTGTAAACAGTTAAAACAAAGAAAATTGTGTTACGCTTAAATCTTTAGTATATTTTTGTCAACTATGAATTAGCAAGGTAAACAATGGTTTTTGTGTGTGTGTAAAGCAAAGAGAAAAATTCAGATCCAATTTCAGCCACTACCATATTCAAAACTTGTTGTTGGACAGTTGAAGTGGACCCGTAAAAGAATCCGACAGAAGCCTGTATTGATAATGATTGATCGTACTGTGCTACGTATGTGTGTGTGTTTGTGTGTGTTTGTGTGTGTGTGTGTGTGTGTGTGTGTGTGTGTTTACCCTCGGCCGTCCTCTAGACTGCCTGTGAACTGAGCAAAATTTGTCTCTAGCCGTAAACTGCGGGGGGACGAGGGAGGTGATGTCTCACACTTGATAGTAGCTTTGTCCACTTCCACTGGAGACTAGAAGAGCCACAAAAGCAACTCCGCTCAGTCACAAAGCCACAGTCGGACACAAAACCAGTATCATTTTAGGTGTGTTTGCAAAACTTACTGCTACTTTCCTGCGGTGTTTCCTCAAGTCACTTGGCTATCAAACAAAACAACACACAGTTACAGATACAGCTGTTTACAATGAACATACAGAGTATGGCATATACAATAAAGCGTGTGTGCTCTCTGACCAGAGTCATGATGCCTAGATGGTGGCTAGCGTTGCGTGAGTGGTGTTTAGGTGTGGAGTGGCCACTGTTGGGCGGGGAGGTGGATGATGCCAGGGACTGTGCGGTGGCGGAGGTGGGTAGCGCCCGGGGTCTAAGTGTCACATTGAGTCCGTCCATGCTGCCGCTGTTCACGCGAGACTCAATCTCGTCGGATCGGAGGTCTGCTGACTCTCTCTCCACCTGGATCATCCTGCACACGCACACATACATAGTTATTTTCAACACAGAACATCCCATCAATTAATTAACAACACACCCTTTGTATTTTGGTAATAATGAATGAAACTCCAACCTTTATATGGAGTTACAAAGCTCAAAATAAAATTACTTAGAAGTCCAACTTGTAGAACAAATGAGAAATGAAAACTATTTGTATTCTGGGACATAATCATCATTTATTTATCATTAACTAATATATGAAAAATGTAATAATGCAAAAATCCTGGCAAATATTGCATTATAAAAATACCATTAGTAGTACAGACATTGTTTTTTTATTTCTTTGAGGGAGTCTGGCTTCTTTGCAGCATAATCAGCATCTATTTTGCATCTACTTCCTAGCAGCATATTCTGAGGTGTCACAAGAGGACCTTGTTTACTGTAAACTGTAATAACCAGCATCCTCCTTCAGCAAGAAACAGAACTAAAGAGTGAAGAGTCTTATCTACATGTTATCATCTTTCTATCTAATGCCACTATCAGTTGTGGGGCATCCTGTCTGGCCTTTATGCATTGCATTAACACTATGAAGCAGCATGTGCTTGTGCTTCGCACCTTATCTCCTCATTGATAGCGTCGAGCTGCTCCTGCAGCATCAGAGCGAGAGTCTGAGCGTCAGATTGGCCGCTGGGAGAAAGCAGGGTCGAGCTAACGTCATCATCCAAGTCTGACTCTGCTTCGATGTCGCTGCCGAGGAGGTGGCTGACGCTCCCACGCAGAGATGGGTAGTCCTGTTCAAACACAGCAAACACCTGGACACAACAAACACACATGAGCTTTAACATCTGTAGACACTGTTAAATACAACATACATTGACCATGAACAAATGTACCTGAAGAATGTGCTTTACTGCATACATTCTGATTAAACACATACATGTAAAAATACAATATGACACTTGTGGAAGTATGTGGCAAGTTATGAGAAGAAATGGATGAACAGGGAACTTACATCAGACAGCATGTCCATGGCAGCAGGTGAAAGAGAGACAGAGAGGTTAGTAGAGAATGGTAAGTTAGGCATGAAGATCCTCATACAGCAGCCAGGCACTGACACTTATTAGCAAAGCAGACATGAACTGGAATAAAGCACTGGTAAGGAGCTGTATGTGGTTAGAAGAATAATTGACATGTTGGCCATCCTGTTTATGTATGCATGTATGTGTATGTGAGGAACTGTGGGGTTGTTTTGGCTTGATAAAGACAGCATTAACACCTTGTTTGGGTCGTCTCGTAGCGCTGACATTCTGCCCTTCTGTGCCCGCCTGATCACTGTTGTGCTGTAGTGGCCATCTTGGCCCTCCACCACAGAGAAGCGTAGGTCGCTGGAGCTACCCAGGTGAGACCTGAGACACATGACACGCTTTCCATTAATAATGTACATTATATAGCACCATGTTAGAGGATGTGTATATGAGAGAGCATGCGCAGAGGAGGTGTACAGTATGTCTGTGTGTACCGAGGGTGAGTTCCATCTCCAAACGCCCCACTGCGGCGTTTCAAGTGGTCAATCTCATTTCTTAACTTCTCAATCTCGCCAATCAGCCGTTCCTGAGGGAGAGAGGGGCATTATAGGCAATGTATTCAGATTAGATAGATAGATTGCGTTGTGTTTTATGCACAATCTTAATGAGCAAAGTAACAGCTATCTACAGCTGTCAAAACATGTAATTGAGTGAAAAAGTAAAAGTATAAAGTAGCAACTGGAAATACTTACAGTACGTAAAGTACAAGTACCACAAAACTTTGTATATGTGCAGCACTTGAGTAAATATACTTAAGTTACATTCCACTTTAGAATATAAGTTGGAAGTGAGGACACAATTGTAGTTTTCACTGATTCATTCAAGGTGATTGATTCAAGTCCTGGTACCCTGGTGTGATGGAATTCTTCAAGCTGTTTCTGGCAGTTCTCGAGGTCCTGAATCAGGGAGTTCTAGACAGAAGAAATCATCGAACCGTGTCAAAACTAATCTGTGAGTCTGAGTAGAACATGTGCTATACTGCATTTTCATTTGTTCTGTGGGGCAATAACAACAGCAATATGATCTGCTGCTTAGATTAATGCATGTGTACAGGCCTTGCCTTGTCCTCCAGGGCAGCCATGCGTTCTTTCAAATGGAGCTGCAGTCTTTCATTGGACTCAGTGAGCAGACGATCCACGGTGTCAGACAAACGTTTGTTGTGTTCCTCATTCATTTTCTCTCTTTGACGAGCCTGATGAGCGGAGAGAGAACCAGACGTTGGGGGAATGACATCATCAAATTTTCTCTTTTAACACAAACTCTATTTGGGTGTATTTATGCAGCTAATCAAGCATCTCTGCATGGATTTAAGTGTGTATTTAGCCCAAGATCACCAGCTGCCAGATATAGGTCCTCTTGGCCAACAATGGCTCGCACAGCCAGAATGATTTAATTACAGTCATTTACATGACAATGAAAAAATGGTTAAACACCATCCCTTAAATGGGAAGTGATGTGCCTAAGTACATATTCTACTGTAATTCCATTAGAGTAAATATACACAGACACACAAACACAAATCTGCATCCTCAGAGAGCTCCCTTAACTAAATATAGTCATGAGATCGCACACAGAGAGAGGAATAGAGAGAGAAATTAGCGTTGCGTGAATTATTCAGAGTCTAAAGATAGCAGCCAATCAGTCTTATAGAGGGGGATTGTGTAGCAGCAAGATATGTGGATTTGGTTCAAATTCATGCAACAATGCACTGGGAAAATGGAGAGCTCTTTCATATGTGTCTGTCCTGTGTGTTCGTGCATGTACGTGTATGCATGAGGGAGCACAGAGCCCTGAGTCAAGGCGTCCAACTAATGTGAAGCATTAGCCCACACACACACACACACACACACACACACACACACACACACACACACACACACACACACACACACACACACACACACACACACACACACACACACACACACATATGCTCACACACCCTTCCTAGCTCTTGGTTCTTCTCCTCCAGTTGTGACTCCAGCTGTCTGAGCCGCTCCTCCACGTTGCCATGGCGCTCCTCAGCCTGCAGGGGGAGACACTTACATGTAAGTACAACTGCCTCTATATGGTCTGTAAGTGTGTTCAATGTGTATATGCTTCTTTGTATGTAAAAATCCTGCATCCTTAGCTATGTTTTCCACAGCTCTGTGTTGGTGTGTGTGTACGCGTGTGCGTGTGTGTGTGTGTGTGTGTGTGTGTGTGTGTGTGTGTGTGTGTGTGGGCTTGTTTAACTAAATTTGTGGGGTCCAAAAACCGGGAGTCCAGTATACTTGTGGGGTCCCGACAGCTTTGTGGGGCCAAAATGCTGGACCCCACAAGGTTAAAGGTCTGTTTGAGGGTTAAGACTTGGTTTTAGGATTAGGGTTAGAATTATGTTATGGTTAGGATAAAGGTTAGGCATTTATGGCATCCATTACAAGGATAGTGCCACAAACCTGTGTGTGTGTGTGTGTGTAAGAGAGAATGTATTACCTTGGAAAGTGCTGCCACTCTCTGTGCCAGTTCAGCCTCCACCTCTGGCAGTGTCTCAGCCTTCCTCATGGTCTGAGCCAGCCTCTGCTCTGCCATCTCCAGCATCTCCTGCAGCTGGCGCACCTTCTCCTCGCTCTGACACACACACACACGCACGCACGCACGCACGCACGCACACACACACACACACACACACACACACACACACACACACACACACACACACACATTAGTGTGATAACAAGAGAGGTTTAATCAGCAGTGCAGCCAGCAGTAGCAGGGCATGACACATGGGCAGAAATGGAGGATGTTTCTGGTATTCCCCCATGTGGAGCTCAACATAGATTTACCCTGAACTACACATGAACCTTTGAGTAGGATGTTTCTAATGATTTTCTGATTTAGTCACTATTTTGGCTTTATTGTGGATGACATTGTTGAAGCATGAAATATTAAAATGTTGCAAGCGAGAAAGCGATAGCACATTAGCCTGAATCCATAACCCCCATGTCACCTTGCATCAAGACAAATGTGCCATTTGTGGTGCCACTTAACAACACATTAGGATTGCAACACATCCAAGGAAGCCTGAACATCAACAACAGCAAAAATAATAACACAACACATTTATAGATATTGATTTAGGTCTTTATGTCAGGTTTCATTAACTGATTTGTGACGGAGCAGCTCAGTGTGTTGCTGTTGTTTTTCAGACACTGTGCTTAAATCCCAGTCAGGTACTCTGTCTGGCTAGTGTTGTTACCTGTCTGTGCAGCGAGTCCTTGGTGGCCAATTCATTCTCCAGTTTGTCGTTGAGGTCGTGGATGTGTGTGGTCTCCCGCTGAGCAGCCAGGTAGCGTTTCTCTAATGTTGTTATCCTTTCCTCCATATCCTCTCTCTGTGGATGCAGAGGCACAAAAACAACAGAAAATCATGAGAGACAAGCCTACAACAATGTGCATGGTGAAGCTTCTTTAATCCATTTCCATTTTTGTATTGTGTGTCAATAGTGTCCATCAACAGCACATAAAAATCAAATGATTGACAAAAATGCAAAAGCCAAGTAGCTGAAGCAATCACTAAAGAAGCTTTGTGAGAGGACTACGTGGTTACTACTTACACATCTGTGTTGTCCTCACTTTACACCAGTATTTAAGACAATAATACACCTGTACTAATGAATAATACTGGAAAGTAGTTACAGTAAATAGTGGTTTTGCTTAACCATCAAACAATAAACTCTAGTTACAGTAAACAGCTTTAGGAAACCCTTTTGCAAATGTTTTGCTTTCAAAATAATCTAGTATGTCGCTGGTACACTAGGTGCTATAGTTGGTGTCTAAAACACATTGACACAACACAATATAATGCATGTTCAGTCAGTCCTAGCTATCTGCTTTCATGTAGAGTTTATTCGTAGGATTGATAAATCTCAATAGCATGGGAACAGACATGTATTTTTTTTAAAATGATATAGTAATGTATTATTATAGAACCATGTTGTTTCACACCAAACAGCAGAATGTGAAATTCTATTAGCTTTTTACTTAAAAAGGTTTTTGTAACTCGCACCTTTCTTTTACTCTCACCTCTCTCTGTTCCCTTTGTTGTTTGATTGACAGCTCCTCGTTGCGGCTCAGTTCTCGCCGTGCATTTGCAAGCTCTGCCTCGAGGTCGGCCATGCGGCTGTTGAGAGTGGCAGAGTGCTCACAGCTCTGGGCCAGCTCCTTATTGGTCCGATCCAGCAGCTCCTGAAGCTCGGACACCCGGCTGCCATCATCGTGAGCGTCTATGGAGCCGTTGGGCAGTCTCTGTAAGGTGGACAAACAAAAGTAATGGCAATATATGCACATTCTCACATAAAATGTAGTTTAGGACTGAGACACACATATGGGCCGAGGGTTTTGAGAGTTGTAGGACCGATAAAGTTGGATGACCTAGATTTAAAAGTGTTGAGTGTTATGCATACGAGGGTGGATGTGTGTGGTTCGGCTGCCATGTTGTTGTTTTGATGTTGTTTCTCTTCTCTTCACTGCTCAAAGTGCAGTTAATTTCAGGGCCTTAATTAAATAAACCTTCAGGGACACATATTCAGACAGGCAACACAGTGGGCAGCAAAAGTTAGTTGGACTCCCTCCGCTCACTCATGCTCCAATTTTGCCGGATCATGAATACCTTAAACATACACAGAAACACTGTGTAATAAAACATACCTGGCGATTTGTGCAATTGTGCATAATAGTCTAGCCATATAAACTCATTAGATTTACTCCCAGGACTTTGGAAATAGCCTTGTACAGCCCCATGTATAGCAAACATCAGGTACAACATGGCCCTAAGATTGTCTTGGTTAGGGTTCCTGATGAAAAAGTACATGTGGTCATGATAATATTGTGGCCAGCAGGGCAGCGGGTGTCCTGGATAAATGTCCCGACAGTGTGTGTTTGCATAGTTCACACTCTGAGACGTCTAAACTACACTCCTCCTAACACTCATACTCTATGCAATTCTCTTTTCATCTTATCTCCCTCACTCATCTTCTCATTTCTTAATGTGTCAAAAGTGTGTTAAAGTGTCACGGTACCCTATAGGTGGGGCTTACCCAGTCACAGAGACTGCAGGTTTACAACAAGGAGATTGAGAGCAGCTGCGAGGGATGAGGTTCAAAGTTTCAGAAAGAGATGTTGTTTCTGAATGCTGCGACGGAGAGCCCCTATTCCCCCATTAAGTTGTGTTAAAGTTATTGTCCGCGTCTTTAAATGTCTACAAATGAACTCTCAATGTCGGCACACCGAGAGCGAGCTGATCCAGTGACGGATCGGAGTGGCGACCGGTAACAGGTAGGCCTATTTCACCTTATCTAGCCTGGCAGCTGAACACTTATCTGTGGAGATTCATATATATATATATATATATATATATATATATATAGCCAAGCCCTGGAAGGCCCTAGGCGAGTAATGATAATGACAAGTTTTCCCAGGGTTGTGGTTAAGCTGTGACATAAGTTATTGTTTTTTTTCTTTATTAAAACTATTGTATTGATTGTTCTTATTGCTTTCTTTATCCTTGAACCAAAGAAATAGGAGCCAAAGTAAGTGGACCTTGTGCTGCTCCTCCTCGGCTGCCAGCCCTAACAGAGGAGGGCAATTTCCATTTAAATACAAACAGGCTCTGCAGTTTAATCACAGGGAGGTTTGTTACTCCCTGTGGATGGACCCAGACACAGACACAGTTACATAATGTTTGCTTGTTGATGCAGGGCTGGCCTCAAACCATATAGGACAAGGCTCAAATAAAGAGCAAGAGTTTGAATCTCATCAGAATTACATAGAGGATTCATGGTACATTAAGCTCCATTAAACTATTGCGTGTTATGTGCGTGTGAGTAGATGTGTTAATCTTCAGAAGAAAGACAGAAAGAGGCAAAGACAGTGACTGACAGCCAGACAGACAAACACTATAGGCAGACATTAGATGAAGCACAGAGCAGAAAAACAATCACACAGCCAGGAAGACCTTCCATGTAGGTTTGGATCCATCTGTTCGCTCCAACGAGTCACCATCCTTCCTTTGTCTCACCATGTTCAACTGCAATGTAGATTTAAAAAAGAACAATGAACAAACTCACACATTTACTAGCCTTTCTTTTCCCCTTAGTGAATCCAAGAACAACACTGACAACATGCCCTATCATATTGTTCATTACTACAAAAATATGAATTATACTCAGTATAGAGGAGGGAAAGTTGGCTTCAGTGAGGGTCTGCTGCTCTGCTATGTGATCATGGAAACTCAACAAGTTTTGACTTTAAATCTTACAAACCCACTGGAATTCTGCTCCAGCTGAACCTGCTGTAAATATTTAGCATACTTTTTTTTATCTTCCGAATGATTTCTTTAATTACAGTTTTAAATAGAAGAGCACTGAAGGCAAGTTTGTGTCTGTGCATGAGTGTGGGTATGAACAGAGGGCTGAGAAGATCAGATCAGACTGGAGGCTTCAACTGATGTCAAGGGACTAAACAGATGTTTCACTTACCAATAACCACACACACACACACACACACACACACACACACACACACACACACACACACACACACACACACACACACACACACACACACACACACACACACACACACACATACACCCTCACCTCTTGTGTGTTAGAAGCTAATTGTCCCTCCAGGGTGGACACCCTCTCCAGAGCCACCCGAAGCCTCTCACGTACCTGACAAACACACCAAGAACACACACATCAAGACAAAGTCCAGAAACACAAGAACACGCTTATGTAATAGCACAATCCTCGATATAATTTAGGAACAGAGAATTTTAATCTGGAAATAGAGAGTGTCTCACAATTCATGTGTTAATTGACTTTGCTAGTATAGCAAGTATTGTGTACTATAAATGTTCAAATAATGTCTGGGGCCTCAACTGGACAAAACAAAGCTGTTATTTTATTATTTTAAATTTCCCCTGTTATATAAATATAATATAATATTTTATGAATTATTAGGAATTCTCACTGTTTTTTTATCTTCTCCAATTTTCTGTCTTCATTTTCTGTTGTTTGCTGTATGCTCTTAATGCAAAAGGAAGACTTCCTCCATAGGTTTCACATTACTGTAAAAGCCTTTCAGCAACAATCTCTTCCCTTCAATGGAGAACTTTGACTCTGAAACTCTGCTGAGGTTCATTAACAGCATAACAATGAGAAGACAAACAGCAAAATCAAATTGATCAGAATTAAATTAGCAATTATGTTAAAAAAGACAAATGAGGAGCAATAAAGTGGTGTGTATGACAGGACTGATGGAAATACCATGTCCTGAAGACAACAAATGAGGCAGTTGTTTCCCCTGCAGTGATTTGTCAGAACAGACCGTAGCCCTTAAAGTATATGTGTGTGCATGTGTGTGTGTGTGTGTGTGTGTGTGTGTGTGTGTGTGTGTGTGTGTGTGTGTGTGTGTATGTGTGTGTGTGTGTGTCCACCTTTTCATCCAGAGCCTTGTGGTGTTCAAACAGCGACTTCAGGGCTTTGAGGACCTCCACCTCGCTGGAGACTCCAGATGGTGGGGGTGCCTGTCTCTTCACCACTGTCATCCTCAGACTGCGTTCGTGACGAGACACCAGACACTCCAGGTGCTCCAACAGCAACTACAGTAGAGCATACACACACACACACACACACACACACATGAATGCATGCATGACCAAAGAGAATACTAATTTCAAGCTTAGAAACATTGTTTGTTTTCATCAGCATCACCACACACGCACGCACGCACGCACATGCACACACACACACACACACACACACACACACACACACACACACACACACACACATACCCTGGTGTTGTTCCTTTCAGCTTTCAGCTCAGATATTTCCTCCTCTTTCTCCAGAAGCTGCTCCCGGCATATGTTCAGCTCCTTTGTCAGGGTGGCAAACTCCTACACAATACACACACACATAAACACCCATACAGAGGTTAATACTGTATCAGTGATCAACATACTGGGTTCTAATTTTGTGAAACTGAGCACACATGACAGATTTTTGCAATTTTGGTGGCACAAGCAGACTCCTGGGGCAGAGCAGCACAGGATGAGCACATTGCTAGTATAGGAAGAATACTTTATCAGCAGGTGAAGAGCGGTCAGGCTTACGTAAATAATGGGCAGTTTTCCTTAAAGAAAACTTGTTGTCCGAGGGATGCTGTCTGGGAAAAGCTTTCTGTGCACCTGTGATAGGAGGTGGTCTGAGCGGTTGAAATGACCAAAATGGCTCTGCGCTATACGATCTGCATAAACACAACTGAAGCTGTGCCACTCTGCCCACCTCAGCGCCCACCTCTGGGTTTTTGGGAGCCATAATATTACAGTAGCAAGTGCAAAAATAAGTGGCCTAATAGTAGTGTGTCTAATTGGACAAAATCACACTTTTTTGCCAAGTTCTATAAAAAACATCAGGATTAATAAATGATAACGGTCCAGCGGAAACAGCAATATCATTGTAAAAGTAAAAATCAACTGTCCGTGGCTTCTTTGCCTTTACCAACAAATGTGCATTGCAACACTGAATATAGAAATGTCTAAACATTATCTGTTGATGTTAACAAAAAACATGAACTGTTATGATCACAATGGTATGACAAATTTCATTATAATGTCCAAAAATAGTGTCATCTTACTCTCTCTGACAATCAAACACATCTATAAAATCAAGTACCCAGTGATGATAGAGGGACTTTTCATTATTGAACTGACAATAGATTATTCAAAATGAATTCTTAGCTGTGTGAGAAAAGTTTATTTCACTTGAGAGCCATTTGATTTATTGATGTTCGCTCTTCATGCTCCTTAATGTTGACAGATGGCTGTGTACTTTACTGAAGCTTTTAAGCACTCCAGACGTCCTTGATGAGCGACTAGAATTTGGCTCACAATGGTTTCTGGTTGGTTGGGATCCACTCCACTCTGTCAGAAATGGCATCTTTGAAGCAATTTTTCAGTCTAGAATTCAGTCCTTTTGTACAAACGGGCATGGCACATTTCTGAAATACTGTTGACTTCTTTGTTAATATCATACAGTGTCATTTTGCAGTTGTAAGTAGTTGTACTTATTAGGATGAATACATAAAATAGGCTTTGGGGTCTTATAGGCTTTGAGGTCTTATGGAGCAAGGGCACACTTCCTAACATTTAAAGGTTTAATTCACCACAACATTACATATCATGACCTATACATCTCCAAGTTTGTTGAGTGTGCAGTGAGTTATTTCATGTAGTGTCATCACAGCCGTCTCCCACTCTATTCAAGATATCAGCACCACCTTTTTCACAGCTCCACAAACAACCATATATTGCAAATTTGCTGGACATGTTATGCTCTTCTGGAGCTGTAAAGAGATGGCTCCATTAACTTTGATAGTTTGGGAGAAGGCTGTGATGGAACTGCAGCACTAACCTGCTGAGTGTTTGGTTTAATAAACCTTATTAGCATTTTACCTGGCAGTTTTTCATTTTGGGGTGAACTAGTCCTTTAAGGAACTTAGTTCTTGCAAAAAACAAGTGATCTTAAAATGCAATTTAATGCATTTGTAAAGAGTTTTACAAATCCTGACAATGTCAGATTTCTTTTGCTGAAAATGATAAGCTTCACCTGCTCTGGTATGGGATTTAATGTCTCCACATTCTGTCCCACTCAGATAAATCATAGCAGCGTAAACTGATACTCACACAAGTCTCTTCAGATCAGCGGAAGAAAAGGGGTGGAATGTCAGCCCGTTTTTGTCCTTCTTGTACAACTATAATTTCAAGGTCTGTCTTGCTGCTATCTGAGCAGTCAATTCTTTTGTCGAGGATGCTTCCTGGTGTCCAAGCCCCATACTTAATCCCCTAACCCATTTGATTTTGTTATTCCGTCTGACATTGATTAGATTGACACAAGGTGAGAGGCTAACAGTCTTGCCGTTACAGTGTATGGCAGAGAAAAAGCCAGTGACTCACACAGATAATGCTTGAAGTTGATTTTTAATATTTTCTGTGGTTTGACACACTGGAGCAGAGATTGGGTGGCTGTTTGTTTATAAAGTGTGTACATCTGTGTGTATACGCCTCTATGCGTGTGAGTCATGTGTGTGCATGTTGTTTGAACAGCTCTTGGTGCTTTGTTGGCATTTCCTGTAAGCTTGGCTTTAGTCCAAACCAATACCCAGAGGCTTATGCTCTCTCTGCTTGTCTCACACACACACACACACACACACACACACACACACACACACACACACACACACACACTAACGCGCAGTCCTGATGCTCCCTGCAGCTATGACACTGCACTCTTGCTCTCACGTTTCTCACGGATGATGACCCAAACATTGGGCATGTCAAAGAAATTCTTCTTTAAAGTTGAAATCGGCAACGTTCCACTTTGCTGTCCTTACATTAATTACTTAATTACTGTAACATCCCAGTTTTATGGCAAGATAAAGTAGGCCTATATGCCTTGTATAGGCTACAGTAAAATACATTCTGGTAAATCACAGAATTCAGAGGGCGTTTATATGAATATGTCAATAATTATTATTTTAATAGCTTAATATTGTATGCACCAGAAAAAGGTATGCAACTTTGAAGGCTTTAGGCCACCCTACACGTTATTGTAGGCCCAGTTTACAAACATAGTAGGGGGTCCCTTGTCCATCTCTCTTTCTTCTCTTGGCCTAAAACACGTTGAAGACCCCTGCTCTAACAGAACTACAGAACTAAATGAGGCAGGTGTGAAAGCCCCCTGAGAGAAACACACACTCTTATACACACAAACTCACACAAAATGATCTGAGTCGTTGTTGATCACAGTCCATCATGTTGCAAGCAAAAAACAAGTTGTGTGTGTGTGTGTGTGTGGGGGGGAGCAACTAAAGAGGGAAGAGAGAGGGAAAGAGCAATGGGAGGAACGGGGGAAAATGGGTCAGCTTGTTCATTTTACTTTCCCTTATTCCACAGGGGTGCACCAATAGACAGGAGCTCAACCCAAATCCACCAACAGATGTTGGAGCTCACTGTCTCTTTCAATCATGGCAAAAAGGCTCAACAGGTCACCTCTCACACTTTCTAGTTCATCCCTTCATCCTTCTGTCTTTCAGGAGCGTTCTTCATCTCCCCACTTCAACTCAAAAAACAAATGTGACAAACATGCACTGACAAATAATTACAGTAATAATAGATAAAGAAAACACCTTTGTTAGGAGTGTTACTGTACATAACAGAACAGTCAAGTGTTACATATAAAATATATATAAATATAAGACATCACTGTCTATGCAATCCTAACCCCCCAAACCCGTAGGATAAAATCCAAGGATGTTTATTCAACTTCATACAGAGAGCAGCTCTTTGACAACACAACCTCAACATCTGTCAGAGAGTATATCATATAGAGCAGAGAGAAGGTTCTGGGCGTCTGGAGGAACGCAGCTCCATTGCCTCCAACCACAATGTGAGATAGCAAGTGGTTACCAAACACTGCTGAGCCCAGACATTGTAAAGGGATTTCTCCCCTTCGCTTACTTAAGCAGTCCGGATTAAAGGATGGGTAAAGAAATATGTGTGTGTGTGTGTGTGAGAGAGAGAGAGAGAGAGAGAGAGAGAGAGAGAGAGAGAGAGAGAGAGAGAGAGAGAGAGAGAGAGAGATTGGAGTGCAGTCGGATAAAAAAGTCTCACTCACACAAAAATACCATCGAAAAAATGATAAGGTTTTGTGAGTGCGCTGATCCTTTCCTCCTGTACTTTGTGTGTCTGTCTGTGAGTAATGTGCTCAGATGTCAGCACTGTAGAGAGATAACCTACACCACACACCTGAACTATGTCAGAAAGAAAAAAATATGAATATACACTTATGTTCAGCATAACCCCATATTTTATTTAAATAATACTTCTGGTGCACTTTTTGATGCTGTTTATGCAAATATACAGTAAGCGTGAATGTGTGTGTGTGTGTGTGTGTGTGTGTGTGTGTGTGTGTGTGTGTGTGTGTGTGTGTGTGTGTGTGTGTGTGTGTGTGTGCGTGTGTGTGTGCGTGTGTGTGTGTGTGTGGGGGCACATGAAAGGCTTTAGCAGTCATCACAAATGACATGATAATTTTTTGGTTTCCTGTTTGTCATTAAGCAGCTGTGGTTGAGGAAACTGACTGTGAGTACAGCCCACTGGCCAGTATTCACGGTACACAGCACAGTAGAAAAAGCACTGTCATGCTATTTCCTCTAAAAGTATCCTGCTGAAGCCGCCTCAGTGTATCACATCTCTTCTTAAAGTTAAAAACCACTGGTCGTCAGACCAGATCCCAGGACTGGCTAAGTAAGTAAATACTGAACTTGGAAGACATCCAGAACCTTGGCTTGGGAACTGGAGGGTTACCGGTTCAAGTTCAACAAGTACGGAGTGTGGAATTGTAGCTGGAGAAGTGCCAGTTCACCTCCTGGGCACTGCTGAGGTGCTCTTGAGCAAGGCACCGAACCCCCAACTGCTCAGGGCGCATTTAATGGGCAGCCCCCTCACTCTGACATCTCTCCATCAATGCATCTATAGGTCGTGTGTGTGTGTGTGTGTGTGTGTGTGTGTGTGTGTGTGTGTGTGTGTGTGTGTGTGTGTGTGTGTGTGTGTGTGTGTGTGTGTGTGTGTGTTTTGGGCATGTGTGTAATGTGTAATATCAACAGAGTGTAAAAATGTCCCTCCAATAAAGTATGTCTTCTTCATGAATTTAAACTTTTGATTTTTTTTTTAGATATGTCTGCAATTGTTTGGATGCTTTTTGTATGTGCTTGTGTGTCAGTCACACACAACCACATACAAACAGCATTAACAGCTGTGTTTTGTTGTCTGTCTTATCGCTGTTGTTTCTTCTGTGACTCTCTTGAGATCTTGATCTACAATTACTTCTCTTGAAGTCTGCACGACTAATGAAGTAGCTCTTTTAATTACTACACTGAGTTACTACACGATCACTGTGAAAGGCCCATCCTGACTATAATCATTTAAGCATCAATCACAGAATCCCTCTCCAATTCAAAGTGCCGTGAAAAAACTGTGATCATCATCTCTGTCATAAGACAGCCCTCTCAGATATTTGTGCCTCGACTGCATTACTGAACAATATCTTTAAAAATGTACTCAGAAATCTTCTAAATCTTAAATGGAAAGCCAAATCAGTGAGAGATTATGACACTTTCACATAACAACTAACAACCAGTGATGTAGTCAAGTCACCAGCTGTCGAGTCCGAGTCAAGTCTCGAGTCCCCAGTGTTCGAGTCCAAGTCATCAAAGAATGAACATGAACATGAACCCTAAACCTAACCCTAACCCTAACCATAACTTGTCATGACAAAAACCGAATGACACTTACTAATAGAAGCGTTATGTCATAAACGTTTATGACTTGTTTATAATGTTTATGACACGTTCATGACAGTGTCATGTCACTCTTATGTAGATACCTTCAAGTAAAGTGTAACCAAATGTTTTTTACCAGTTGCTAACTTTACTGCAATGCAACCAGACATTCTGTTGTGTTCTGAATACAAAGTTTAATTTCATCCTTTAGAAAAGTCTCTTCCTCTTAACACATGGTTGCTTTCACAACTACTCTCTTTGCCTTCACTCACAGTATAACTCTCAGCAGAATAGAACACATTTACATGTGTTCTCTGCAGCTTGTTGAAGGCCATTTGGGAAAACAGGAAAGCAGTAACGCTAACTAATGAAAGGCGGTTACAGAATTGTATATGACCCCTCTATTTACAAACAACTCCAGGGATGTATTGAAGAATACAAATACATACATTTTAAAAGAATGAATGCACTGAGCAACAAACAGCCTCTAACTTCATGGCAACTTCTTCTATGTGTGGGTAGATTAACAAGACAGGACTGAAGCCAAAACAAATACAAATTGATGTCCGCCAAAGCCCGAGAACAGTGACAGTGACATCGTCTCTGTGAGCAGCAGTTGGTGGAAGGAGAGGAAGAGAGGAAATATGTGACTAGGCAAGGAAGGAAAGAGATGGAAACTGTAAACATGGCTATCGACTCATTCACACATTGAATGATTCACAGGGTAGGGTTGTGGTACGCAATATCATTTATGATAATCTGAGGATGCTAACAGCCCAAGTGCACACCACAAAGCAATCAGATTGTATTTTGCATCTTGGAAAGAACAGCAGAACTTAAGTAGATGAGTTCAACATTCACAGTTTCTTCTTGAGTACAGAAGTGGGTGTTAGTTAGTGCAGTTCCTTAGTCTGGCTATCACCAGACCAAGCTCAATCTTTTAGGATTGAACATTAGTCTGGGGCGTCTGCTCTGTATTTTCTACTGCACAAGAGGCGTGATCAACAGGCATAGTTCAAATGACTCTGTACACAGTTGGATAGTCCTTCAACCAATCAGACCAACGATCCAGGTGAAGCAGCAGCGACAGCGGCATCAACGGGGTTCTGCCATGGAGTGCTGCGCTTCGGTGGCCAGCTTGTTGAATGTAAACAAAAAGCTGCTTGGTCGCTTCTCTATCGTCATTGTGTTAAACCCGCCAATAGTACGCCAGGTGGATAAGCCAGTTTGTGATTGGTTCCCGCAAATTTGTAACGGAAGCAGGATAGATAAACATACAGGTGTCCAGCCTGAGCTGCATGGCGAAATCAAATCGCCGGCAGATCGGGCTGGGTTTACCCAGTCTAGCAGTTCCTTAAAACACTCAATCAGTTTTGCTTTTCAGTCATTCAGCAATAATAACACAGAAAAAGTCTGAGTTTAGACTTTAACTCAGGTATCTAAGCAAAGTCTGACTGATTGAACTCCATCAATGTATTGTGACCCAGAAACCAAGGTCGAAGGTGTTTATTTGAACAATTCTGCATGAATGTGGTATAAGTTCTACAGTGCAAATTAAAGAACCTACAGAATCATCTGCTGTGGAGAGGCAAAGAAGAAGGAGACACCTCATCAGAGATCGTATAGAATGACTGAGCTCCTCTCACTTGCGCGCACCAAAAGACACTAAATTAACTCTGATGTAAATCTTGGTAAATCACTAAGGAGTGCCACACTGAAGATGAATGCAGGGACTCGAGAATGAGTGAGTCCCCGGGGAGACTCAGATGTCACAGATCTGTAACTCATCCCCACTGCAGACAGAGTCAGGCGGCAAACAGCCGAAAGGTGGACTCGACCTTCCTCTGCCAAATCTTACACACAGGAACTGTGACACCCACCCACCACCACAACACCTTGCCTGGGTGTTGGCCCCAAATAGGCTAGTGAGTAATCTGTTGCCATGACGCCGCCAAGCACACTGAGGCGGTAGCCATGGCAACAGCTCCTAAGGAAAGTGAAGTGTTAGAGCGGCATGCAAACTTCCCATGAACGTCTCCTCAGGTGAACGTAGATGCACATCCATGCCGGTGCACACGCTAAAACACAAAGCTGCACAAAGCCGCTGAGAGATATTCCTTCTGCATGATGGTGTGACAGCTCTGGAGGCCGGGGAGTGAAGCAGCTGACTGCAGCACTTGACAGATCTCCATCCCTGAGTGTTGGAACAACTCTCACTGAAAGTGCTTCTCCTTTCAAATTGCAGAACATGGAAAGTAAATTTAAAAAAAAAAAGCAAACACATTTTTTTTGGATTATTCTTCATGGCAGAGACAGATGCAGTAAAATTAGGCTTCTGCATAATCTTTGAGTCATGAGCAAATCAGCCTAAGTGAAGCACATTAGGGATAATGCCAGGACTGACTGAAGCCATAGCAGCTCTGGACTCACTTCTAAAGCGCTGATAGCTCAAAAGCAAATGTGCTCAGCTTGAATACAACTCAGTAAAAAAAAGAATCTGAACACCTTGGAAAAGGGGGATTTCTATGTGAAATCCCAAGCATAAGTACATTTAGAAGAGTTCTAACCACTTGTTAAGGGTTTTAAACGAAACCTGGCAAAAAAACAACAGCCCAATGCTATAAAAACATGCATATCAAAAGTAATTTAATACCCTGACTATTGTCAGTTGATTGAGTTGATTGATGTAGCAAAAAAATTGTTTACTGCCTAGATGACACATCAACTGTGTCTCCCTCTCTCTGTTTTTCAAAATATCATTTTCTTATGGTTCAGCAAACAAAGGTGTTGAATCCTTGCAGGTTTTATAACGTTCTCTGTGCCCATTGAAGGCCTCAGCCAAGAATAGCATCCACTCATGTATCCAGCTTTCCTTTTAAAAAAGAAAAACAAAACCTGCACCAGAAAGAGGGAAAAGGAAATAGAGGAAGGAAGAGAGGGGAATACATCCTCTGCTCGGATGAAAGGAGATACACAAAGAGTTTTTGTTGTGCATCAGCAGAGTCTGTCTCATGCATATATGCTGTAGCAAACATGATAAACCACATGCACAGCAGCCACAGAAAAAGAGATAATTCCTCATCAGTGCATGACAGATATTCATCTCTTTTATTTTCTTGGACAATTGGAGGTGAAAAACATGCAACTAGCCACATTAACCAGTGAAAAGCCTTAGTGGAGGGGGTTTTGCCCACATTTCTAAACCAATATGCAATTTGCATCACTGCAAAGCATTAATCATTGCTTGCAGCCTGATTGAGGCATGGTGGTGAAAAGGAGAAAGGGGGAGGAAGAGGTGGAGAGAAGGCCATATCTCAGTCCTAGAAAAGAGTCATCAGCACTGAAATCAATACTCAGGCAAGGACACGTGGAGACCACAGAGAGAGCGATTTGTGCTGGAGACAATCCTTCACCGTTAATATCCACAAACTGTACGGGTGCTGAGTCCCTACCTGGTACATGTAGGTGTTAAAGTGGGTCCCATTCTGAAGGTGGATCTTCACTGTTGGGTTCATGGTGAAGGTTAAACATATCAGATCCCTCAAACAGACCCCCCATAAAAAGAGAGACAGAAACAGGTAGAGAGGATGAGGAGTGATGGGAAGAGAGGGTGATGAAGATGGAAAAAGAGGGCTAGTTCCTCTGAGTCCTGAACGACACTAAGTGTAGCAGGGCTAGATGAGAATCCTGTGCTGCTCCCTATGCCCTCCGCTCGGGACAACAGCACTCCTCTAGTCAGCCTGCTCTAACTGCAGCCGGGACGAAGGACAGCAGGGACGAGGGGTAAGGAGAGAGAGAGAGAGAGAGAGAGAGAGAGAGAGAGAGAGAGAGAGAGAGAGAGAGAGAGAGAGGGGGTATGGAGCTGGATAAACAGTGATATGCAGAGAAAAGAGGGAGAGAGCAGGTAAACATGGATGATTTTGATCAAAGAGAAAGAATGAGATAGAAATGATGAGGATGCAGGTAGGAGGAGGAGGAGGAGGAGGAGGGGGAGGAGGAGGAGGGGGAGGAGGAGACAGAGAGGCTCGTAGTGATCAGCTGATGGAGGAAGGATGAGGCAGGGTTTGGACAAGGACTGCTGGGGACTCAGGCCACCTGTTCTCTATTACACACACACACACACACACACACACACACACACACACACACACACACACACACACACACACACACACACACACACACACAGGTAAAAGTTAAGGCATTGAGTCACATTTGGAACTAATGCCAAAAATTAGCAAGAAATTAAACGCTCTATTTCCTCAAATAAAAACTCCAGTCACTGCTTACTCAACAAAAATTCAAAAGACCCATTTTCCTCCAGCATGACATTGTGCGTGCTGATTCTTTCTATTTTTAAATGGCAGCCTGTTTTGCCCCTCCTCTCTCAGTAGGATTTTACAGTGCATGCACTTGACAGGAGTCTGAAACACCTTCCGGTGCTTTTATGCAGTAAAGAATATCAACAATATGTTATCGTCATACTGTTAGTGGTGTCTTCACTGCAATGGATGTCATTTGACTCATGATTCTTAACTTCTCTTTTGGTGCCATGACATGAAAAACGGATTATTGAAATGTTATGTTATTCCTCATTAATGGGATTATATTATATTATATTAATTATAACATATTTATGATGCCAGAGCCTTTTTGCCACCTAAAGCAGATAGCATAATAGTCATTTTACTTGACAGGGGGAGTACTAAACATTCCAAAAAGAGTTTCTCACAATGTCTTCTGTGCTTGTAGAGAATCTGGTGATGTCCCTTAAGTAACCTCGGACTGAGATCTCAAAAACTAAATTCTTTGAAGAGAAAACCTGGATTACAATTTTGTGTGGAGTTGTCTTTTGAGTTGCATCCTGGGAATTTTTTTAAGCTTGGCCAATAGGATATCTCGACCATTTTTGCTCTTTTTTTTTATGTATTTCTTGCAAGTAAAATCACTAGGGTGCCCTTTAACAATGATTTCAGTATGATTAGTGCATTTGTCTGTAATGTTACTGATACTGCTTCTCATATACACCAGCACCATTAACTGTTATTAGTTTTGTGCTTCAGATGTACAACTAAAAACATGAAATTACTATTACGAAGCTTTTTATCAGGTATAGATGATATTTTCATTTTCATTATATTTTAACATATATTCTATATGATCATCTGTTCAGCTTGATATAGATTTTTGTTACATTTTCAACATACCACTGAATCATTTTAACTGGAGTACACATACTATCAATATATGCACATTAACCAACCTCTAAGTAGAGTACCTTATTAGCCTATTCATACAGTACCTGACCCTGTAACGACATACTTGGCCGATAAAGTTGACTCTGATTCCAATTCTGCAAACATACACCGCAGCAAACGTGATTTCAGCATGCACGATGCAAACAGTGTATTACAGTAGAGTGTCTCTAGATTAAGTTGCGCCAATGTCTTATTAGTTACAACTGCGACTGTTCATTAATTTCATTCTGCATTTCCCATCTTTATTCATTCATTCATTCATTCATTCATTCATTCTCATCCCTCTATTCTCCTGTGCTTCATCACACACTGGGCTCACCCAGTCAACGAGTTCATATCGTCAGTCAGTTAAAAACATACAAAAATGCTCATTTAACATTATAACCATTGGGAGTGGTAGTGCATGAGTGTAGAAAAATATATAAAATGATTCTTCTTGCTTGCACGTGGTTGTCAAGGAAACAGTGTTCACAGGAGAGAGAGAGAGAGAGAGAGAGAGAGAGAGAGAGAGAGAGAGAGAGAGAGAGAGAGAGAGCGCAGAAGATGAATCAGTGAGACAGACAAGTCCCTACACATCAAAACATCTTTTAGTGATTGTGGTGACTTCCACCACTAACTGACAGCAGCTCACTGCAGGCTTGAACCTCAGCTGTTATATCCACTGAGTAGCCAAACACACCGGTCACTGCTGGCATCTGGGTTAATGGTGAGACAGAGACCCCTACTGGCAACACATGGTGCTCACACAAATTAGTAGCAAACCAAAGTCATAATGTGTACATTTTCACACAGAAACAGGCAAAATATGCATGTGAGGAGGACAGTTTACCAGCTTTAGAGTAGTTGGTGGTGTGCAAAGAGAAAGGAAGCTTTGAACTGAATTTGACTAATTGCACATGCAAAGAGTTAGGTCCATGATTAAGACGAAGGTGAAGCAGGAAAACAAGACTGACAACAGAAGCTAGTAAGAATTCATGTATGGTGATCATTTCTTATCCTTGACATCAGTGGGAGCCAAACTTGGCAGAACCTGAGTTTATTGTCAGAGACCGAAAACAAAAGAACACATTCAAAAATCACTGAACACACTAACAAAAACAAAATCACACCACAAAGCGCACATGCACATCAGCAGTACTGACAAAAACTCCAAAACCTTGACACATTTGAAAGAGCAGAAAGAACTTTCCTGTAGCAGAATTCACAGAAGTTTTCTATCTGACAGTTTCTCTCTCTCTCTCTCTCTTTCTCTCCTTGCTACCTCAGTCTCTCTCCTCCTGCTGCTGCCTAACTACACTTGATTACTTCTTTCACACTCTATCCACTCCAGCTCCTCCATGCTTGCTCTCTCATCTTTTCCCCCCTCCATCCTCTCTCTTCCCTATTTTTCTCAAGCGTTGCTAATCTCAGTTGAACCTTCCCTCAACAGAGAGCAGCCATTTTACATTATAACATAACATGGAGCAGAGGGCAAACCCCCCCTCCCCGATCCCATCACCTCCACTATCACATACAATACAAATACATTCACAAATGGTCATTGTTTCTTTCAAAGATTTAACAAAACAATTGGAAATGCTTAATTAGTTTTTTTGCATCATGAATATAATAATAAACTAAAATAACTAATATACTAAAAGTACCTTACCTTACCTTACTAAAAACTGCATTTAGTGACAGTGATTGAGAACTGAGACTAAGATAAGGATGTATTTGCACCTGTATCTGTGGGGATTTATGAAACTGGATCGGTCACCGGTTCAAGTCCCCGTATGGAACAAGTATGGAGAGTGGAATGGCAGCTGTAAAGATGCCAGTTTTCCTTCTGGGCACTGCCAAGGTGCCCCATGAGCAAAGTACCGAACCCCCAAACTGCTCCAAGGGCACCGAACCATGGTTGACCCTGCGCTACCCCTGAGTTGCATGTGTGTGCTGTGTGTAGAAATAGGGGTTTGCGTAAGACACATTTCAACTGTCAATTACATGTACCTTGTGGATTGACAAATAAAGCTCTCTCTCTCTTTAAATAAAATAAATACCACATGCAAAGATTTAAATCGTAAATTTAAACTCAAATCTCTTGTCTCAGGAATACTATCAGAAAAATGTCCATCACAGCTTCCCAAAAACCAAAGTGACACCTTCAATTTGTCTGACTAACAGGACAACATTTAAACATATGTGGTTTACTATCATATGAGACAAAGAAATGCACCAGATCTTCTAATTTGAGAAGCTGGAACCAGCAAATGTTTGGAATTACAGTGACAATACTCATATTCTGATTTTATGCAAGTATGTTTACCATGTTCATTTTCTTAGTTAACATGTTAGCATGCTAACATTTGTTATAGCACTACAACTATTGGACTAAAAACAAAATAAATTTTCCTGATGATGGAAGTCAGGGGATCGCCAAGGTTATAACAATCCATTTGGGGATCACATTTTGTAGGCTAATTCTTGGGACCATTAATGTCTGTACAAAATGTCATGAAAATCTTTCCAATAGTTGTTTGTAGATATTTCAGTCTGGACTAAAGTGGTGGACCGACCGCCTGACAGATTGACATTGCCATCCCACACTGCTAGTGTGGCTAAAAATGTATCAAACAATTAAACGACTATCTTTTGATTAATTAACTAATCATTTAACTTATTAAAATAACAAAAACATGCAGATGAGGAAGATGTATTTTAAGCCCTGTGTAGTGTCTGCAGAGTCTCTTTATACATCCGTGTCCAGCCCCAACAAGCTCAGAGTGGCTAAACCCAGGGCAAAAAAAATCCAGAAGATTGTTGCTGCTGCTCACAAAGTGAAAACTGTGAGCGCACTGTTAAAATTGAAGCGACCTAGATAACGATATCTGCATTTCCTCCAATTTAGAGCTCATCTTGATTATGAGGGATACACAGAGCAATGTAGATTTACTCAAATTGCAACTGTATATCTGTATATGGACACACTGCTGTTTCCCTATGCTATCCAGATAGCAGACACAATCATCACTCTGCCAAGATTTATCTGTCCTTCTAGATTATCACCTTCCTCATCACCTCATTCTCTTGCTCCTCCTCCTTCTTCTGCTCTTTTTTTCAGTCTCCTCTGTCAGTCACCTCCTCCCTTCTGACCCTGTCTAAAGCACCTGTGTCAGCTCTGTCGCTCTCTCCCGCTGTCCTCATCACTTATTCGGAGCGCACGGCTTACCTCTCTCCATCTCTCCTTCCCTGTGTCCTCCTCAATCTCCTGGTCAGCCCAGGGGGAAGCCTATTACTACCACAGTGCAAATAATCATTGCAAACAACAGGCACTGTTTGTATCCACATTCACATCTGAACTCTCCATGCCGCCCTTACTAGTCTGTTCTTGTTCTAGCCATGTAAATCTATTTTATTTTCACATCTTCATTAAAAAATATGTTAATCAAGTCCTTGTTATTCATAATAAAAAATACAAGTCTACATATGACAACAATGGTTAACCAATGTATGATACACATACACTCCTACTACACACCGCCTCATTTACTGAAAAAATACACAAGCAAACACACATACACTCCAGAGACCACACACGCACGCACTCAGTCCATCCCAGCTGCTCTGTTTTGCAGATGAAAGTGTATCATGGTTCTAGGGGAAAGCAAGAGATGTATCAAACACAGCTATATTAATATTGATCTTCATATTCAAAGTAAATAAACTGCATATTTTTCAATAATCTCGATGTTCCCAATCCTTCATGTAGCTAAAAATGGCTGTGAGTAATGAGTAGCCTAGGTGTTATATTGTGTGTGTTTGTGGAGGTCGGGAACGCTGCTCTTGCCCTTCACAGAGTGCAAACTGCAGTGGCAGAATGTAACTCTACACCACTGAGAGAGAGAGAGAGAGAGAGAGAGAGAGAGAGAGAGAGAGAGAGAGAGTGTGTGTGTGTGCGTGTGTGTGTGTGTGTGTGTGTGTGTGCAGTAGGTCTACAATAACTGTAACGACAGAGGGTTGACAAGCACCTCTCATGGTGCCTGAAAGTGAGGCATCACACTACTGACCTGTTCTTCTCCCACAGCCTCTGTCCTTTTTAGACCTGGAGGAGGGCAATCACATTTCAGGGGGCAGGTGGTGCCACCCCGTGCCCCCCTTCTAGCCCCGCCCCTGTGCATTGGGCCTAATTACTAATTACTGTTATATGTATAAAAGTTCTGTTTACATAATTTCCCTGAAGTAGTTCTATGACCCACACTGTTGGTGCTTTGCTCTGACTACATCTTTACAGAGGTTTCTAGTAAGGGCTAAAAATGTAAAATATAAGAAGTGAATGGACGAAATTCCACACAATGGTAGTGCAGTCCATTACATAAGAGCAGGTGAAAGAGAAACAAATATAGCTGCAGTATGGACGAGATTACACTGGGTTCAAATTGAGCACTGTGTAAATTTGTACATTTCAGTCGTCATCAGTTTGTTCGAGTTGACTTTTTAAGTGCACTATACAATATTAAGATACATTTACTCCACAATAATAATGATTAGAACAAAGAATAGATTTGTTTGAAAAAAAGAAAAGATGCCAAACGTGAAAATTGACCAATGTGCACGTCTAGCTACATCCACCACAACAAAAGGGAAATAAATAAATAAAAGCGATCCACAGCTAATATCATCACAGCTGTACACTTTATTTTACTATTTAATGCAAAGTCCCTCTGCCTACTACGTTTCATCACTCATCAATTCACATATCATTCTACCGTTGGTTCAGCACCTCATCTCAAATCCCCTTTCAGCCAGTGGCACTTTTATAAAACTGCTCATTCAAGATCATAGCCTTTGGGAGTGTTAATGTGTGATGGTGATGGTGGCAGAAGGAGAAGGAGAGTGAGACAGATGAGGAGACAGAGAGAGGAGCACGGAGAATGTAGCACAACTTTCTCTC